>NC_034412.1:32748619-32775400 GCF_002078875.1 Numida meleagris | reverse complement strand
TGTGGGCTTCGACTTAACCCAAAAGTGAGATTGACTAGGGGGAGGGGGGGGGGGGGATCTTGATCCATGCTGTGTAATGAGTGCACCTCAGCTGAATCACTGTTGATTCTCTGTGGAGGTATTTCATATCCCTGTTCTAAAGCTCCCGTACCCGCAACCCAGATGCCCTGTGTCGCTGGCGTTGCAAGCGGCACAGCGGATACCGAGGATGCTGCCAGTTTCCCTGCTTTTGTTTTTAATCGTGTTCCTGATCTGAACCGAGCCATGGGGCTCCCCATGCTCGCGCTGGAACATTGGCTCCTGGGGTCCAGGCTTGAGGCCGGAACTCGGAACCCTGTGTTGTCCTGGCCAGGTGGTTTCCCGACTCCCCCCTGATGTCTGTGTGGGCATTGACAAGCCATGTGGGAGCCCCCACACACCCAGCATTTCAAAGGAGTTTTGCTTCTTGCAGCCCTCTCGGTTCTACAATCCTTAGCTCTGTGTCCCAGCCTCCCACATTTGAAACAGCTGCCGTGACCTTGCTGTTGCAAAGCAAAGGCTTGAAGTGCTGCAGTCAGCGGCTGTACCTCATCAGCACAAGCCAGTTCACAGCCTCTTTGTATTAACTCCCCCACATGTGCAGAACCAGGCAAGGCCGCAAGCGCTGCCTTGAATGCTGGCAAAGCCCCAGAGCGCAGACATTCTCGCAAGACTGCATCCTGAGCTTCAGCAGGGAGTGCGCTTGCAGCAATTGCCGTTTGCACTCTGTTAGCAAAAAAGCCAAAGTGTTCCCCTTGTTTTTGCCTTATATGAAGATAGCTTGGCGAACCCAAAAGAATTGAACGCATTTTTTCAAACGCACTCCTCCCTATGCTTGCAGCTGTCATCAGCACTGCTACAGGCAGCCCAACCTGATCCTGAGGAGCCAACCAGGGCCCCTGCTCTATAAGCATCTCTATTCGGGCTCCGTGTAGTGGGTGATTTGGATTGTCCCGAGCCTGTAATAATTGCCGCTCTGCCTCGTCTCGGAGGAGAGTCTCCCAAACGGGCACTTGGGCGGGGGTCAAACAAGCTCGAGCACATTGTCTCCAATCAAAAATAAGTGGCCCACTCATGCTAATCACGTCCAGAAACATTTGGGCAGCCGGACCCATGATACCCCCCTTGGAAATGGCCCGTTTTAACTGCAATAGCAACTTGAAATCTAACGGCTGCCATTCCCTGTGCCCACCTGCATGGGCTAGAACTGGGTAGCACAACTGACTAGGAGCATCTTGAGGCGAAAAAGTGCAGTCCTCAAGAACACATTGCTTCGCTTTCACCATCCATCGTTCCACTGCTTTCCTAGACCCCGGAAGCTGAAATCCCACCCGTTTAACCTTCTTCTCTGGGGTCCTCTTTTTCTTCCCAATCGCCCTCTTCATAGCCTTACACACTTCCCTTAGATCCCTTGCATCAGAGTCCTCCCTGCCCTGATCGTCCTCCGAGTCAGACAGTGAGGAGTCCGAGGACGATGAAGTCGGGGGAGTTCGAACCCTCTCCAGTGCTTTCAACTCAGCCAGCACCTCCTGAGTGTTATATGGGGGTGGAATAACGAACAGTGGGGTCCCCTTCTCTTTTTCTTTCGATGGTTCGTTTCCCGAAAGGGGTGCCAGGGAAACGGACCATTCCCCCAGCAGTAATCCCCCACACCCCACCCGACGGATAGTGACCCCACCGCATATACCCCAGGGGCGGTGCCGAAGGCATGGCACCCCCAGGTACATACAGAGGAGGAACTCCCCCTTCTTTCTTTTCTTTAGTACCTCCCAGATCGTTCTCATCACAACTATTCCCCTCTGTTAACGAGGCATTTTCTGAGGTCTTTATCTCTGATTCAACTCCCTCTGTCTCCGTCTTCCCCTTATCTTCCCCTTTCTTCCCCGAGTCCGAATGCAACAGCGCGTATGCTGCTTGCCAGACTTCTCTCTCTGTCTTAACCATCTGAAAGAGTTTAACGAGCGACCCATATGCAGGTAGCAGTTTCTGTGTCTCCTTATCCCCTTCGCATGCCCCCCCGAATAACTCCTCCCCCACTTTATCAAGGACGCCCTTACTCAAACAATGAGAAGGGTCAGTCGCCAGACCACGCCGCAAAATCCATTTAAACAGCGGCATTAGGTCCTTTTTATGCACTTCGCAGACTGCCTGTGCTGCCATCCCCTTCAGCATACTCACCATCCTCTCCAGCGACGAAGACATACTGGAGTACGCTGTCAAGCGCCCCTGCGCTCCGAGCACCTCTTCGTGCTCCCCCTCGAGCACCCCTGCGCTCCAAGTGCCTCTCCGCGCTCCGTCTTATCATGTCGGGGTCACCAATTGTTGTCTACGACAACGTACTAAGGCCTCCCTTCCATCCGCACCTCTGCGTGCAGGGGCATACGGGACACATACACGGTATGTAGCGCCGAAATGCCAATTTAATGCTGCGCAACAAGGCTACTTATACCCGTACACGCGACCGCCCCGTATACCCGTGACCCCCCCCCTGCTCCTCCCAGGTGCTCACAGGCACCACCCGCCGTGACTCCCCAATTCCTCCCTTGGTGCTCGCAGGCACCACCCATCCCATTTAATCCCACACACTCTACAGCACCAACACTGAAATTTCTGCTTTTCACATTAAAGCTCTTAATGCAAAGCAACCTGCATTATAGTTTCACCGGACCATGGTGACAAAAGTTTGAAGGCACTGCTGCATTGATTCTCTGCAAACAACTAGTGAAACTAATCTGTAAGAACTAGTGAAACTAATCCACAGCAATCCTTAAGATTCACCATATGAACAGAACCTTGCTGGAGCTGAGAACTTCTCCAACATGGTCTATAGCTTATTTCTGCTGGAAATCTCATGTTCAGTCTTAAAAAGCATGTCATAAATGAGAAACAGATCTTTTTCTGTGAAACTAGGGAAGACCCTCCCTGATGCCATGTTGTAATCATTAAAATGCTGTATTTTCCATGCATAGATTAATATAATCCTTTGTTCAGTAAAAGACAAATTTTCTTTTCTGCACCTGCAAAACATTCTTCCATCTTCATTCAGAGCAAGTGAAGTTTTGCTGTTTATTGATTAAACTTGCATCATCTGAGGCAACTGCATGTGTAAAGATATCTATTTATCCGTAAAACCTATTTCTATAAACATATATATCAAGATTTACTCATACAGATACATTTAAACTAACAACTAATAGCACCTTTACAGAAGAAACATTACACAAAGTAGTTGAAACTATGGTTATTTATGACTGATCTTACTCTGTTGTATGTTTTACAGCTGTTAACATTTCTCTCGTTGCTTTCTGTTTCACAATAACAATTATAACCCACAGCTGACCTGTGAAGCTGTATTAGCTGAATTTACAAAAGAATCAACATTACCACAAAATAACTCATTACACAAATCTCACTTTTATGGTTCATGTGACATGTTTCACCGGTCATGGAGATGTCTCTAAAAGATTTTGATGGACTAAATAGAGTAAATAAGATTAATGGAGCAAACAGAAACAAAGTAATGCTTTCCTTCTTTTAACTACGCATCACAGCATATCTTTCTCAGTGGAACATTTTCCTCCCACATGTACTGCCTTAGCTCCAACCATGCAAAGTTCTACATCTGTACTTTCACACTATCTGCAAAGATTTCATCAGACAATCTATGTCAGTTTGTAATTTATGAAGAAATAGAAACAACTTCATTAAGTATGGTACATAAACAAGAGCAAAACTATCAAGTATCCAATTCTTTTTTTTCTCCCTGTTCCTCAGTCTTGGGAAGCTGCTGAAAGACATGGGGGAAGAAGGAACTAGGGTGCTTGTAATTCTGACAGTTTGCAATGATGTTAACTGAATGTGTTACATAACACAGTTCCCAGCAATCCAATACTATAATCACATAGTTATAGGTACATACAAGAGCAAATATCTGGTATAAACTGACATTGAATAACAGTAATAATATTGAAACAAAAAAGACTAATGAGTATTGAAGACATTTTAAGGCAACATTAAATAGAAACAACTGTGATAACTGCTAATTTGTGCAGCAGCTCATCTATAGCCAGCTTGAAATTACTGGTTACAAAGATTTTACTACAGAAACATTTACAATTTCCCTCATCATTGGTACACATTTCTGTATGAAAATAACAGTAGAAAAGCTATTTCTGTGCTGACAAAGTGATCATGAGACATGAGGTCTGTATCTGTCATCACAATATAAGTAAGCATACTGCAGCGTGCATGCTCAGTTGGGTTTCTGCTCCTCAAAAACTATATGCCTTGAGTGTGTGAGGGCATATGCATGTGTAAAATACTGTTTTGAGAAGCATGTCACAACATCCTCAAGCATTCTTATTACCTCGGGGTAGTTTACTGTACAGATTTTTAAGAGAAAATTTCAAATCCCACAAATTTGTCTAGGCATATTAAGACCACACTACAAACAGTTGGCCTGGATTTCACAAGTATTCTTACACAGATCTCATGGATTTCAACACAAGCAGTACCTGTTCAGTGCTTGTGAAAATGAGACCAAATGCACTTATCACAGTGTGACAGAAATTCAAACCACTATAACCTGAGACTCCCCCTTCTGAAGAGCAAAAGGCCAACAAAATAGGTTTAATTTAAGCAAATATTGCAAGGCAATTGCTCTGCAGCACCCTAAGAACAATCTTTTCATCACTAAAACTGAAGTTATTTTTCAGAAGGAAAAACTGGCTTATTTTTATTATTTTCATTACAAATTATCAAGGTCCTCAATTTCTCATAGTAAGATACTAAAAAAACCCCTAGATTTAAGGGAGAACTTTGTAGCAGAAATGCTAAGTCATGGCCTGAACCAGTGATTGAGCACCTGGTGGGAAGGCAGGGCCAACCCAGGGGAGCTCAGGTGCATGCAATGCAGCTGAGTGACCGAAAGGGGTGGAGCCAGGATCCACCCCTTCTCAGACCTCATTTAAGTGTTGGCAGTGACAGTAAGAGTCTCTTGCTAGAGATTTCTGCTTACCTGAGGCCTTCTAAAGGTAAGTAGTTTCTCTTCCTTTGTTTTTGCATCTATGGCTGCTACATTTGAATTGTTCTCATTTACTGTAGCCTGGGATTGTGCCACTTTGCTGTTATTGCTATGTTTTCCATCACACTATAGCATTACAAACTTTATTTATCATTTCATACATACAAAAGAGCAGCTCCTGCACAGGGAAAGGAAACCATGACTTTAGGTACCTTCATAGAATAATTGCAGATATGACAACATTCTTATTAAGATGTAATTTCAAGAGGAAAGGTATTTCAAAAAAAGGTTTACTGCACAGCTGGATCTTTATGTTAAAAAAAAAAAAAGTACTTACAGATGTCCTGGTCAAAGGGGAGGTGTCCATGCCTATAGGAGGGGAGCTGGAACTAGATGATCTTAAAGGTCTTGTCCAACCTAAACCATTTTATGACTCTATGTCATCTTGCTGTCATCAGCATTGAAAAATTAGAAGATAAGCATTGGAAGCAGGAAAAAAACACCCAACCTTCTCCAGTCAAAGCTCCTCGCTGAGTGACAAATATTTTGAAAGTTTGAAATACATTTGCCAGAGGAGTATGTTTATTTCAAGTTATTAAGGGGGAGAATAGCTGCCCATGGATATTAAGATTAATCTCACCTGATTTTAGACTGTGACACCAAGGACGTCATGGGTGTAATCACCCTGAGGTTTCTTTAAAATTGTTGAGGATAAACAGGCACTTTCTGTGACATATGTTAACTGATTCTGACATCTACCTCAGGTTTAAATCAACTTTTTCTTACAAATGCTTATTTTTCTCAACTTACTGTTAAAACATCAGAGGATGATGAGCTACAAAATCTATAGTTTGGTGGGACACCACGTGTGAAAAGTAAAGATAAGACTTCAAGTTAAGACTTAAATTCCTCAAGGTTGTCAAAATCCTGGAGAAGGCTTATTTCATGTATCTGGCTTTGGTGCTGCAGCCTACTGGGCAAAACTAATAGATTCAACACAGAATTGGAGCAGGCATATGAAATTGTATACTTGAGAAACAATTGTCTGCTCCTGCTTTCAGAAAGCTAAATCATTTAAAAACCTAATGCTGCATTGCCATTCAGAAACTTTGGCAGGATCCTGTGATACCATGAGTATCAGTCAGGCAAGTAGATACTAGTTCAGTGTAAGATGCGTCAACTTGATGCCAAACTATCATTTCAGTCTGAAAAGTTTCTGTCAACCCATAAAATGAACCACACTCAATTAGTCTGATAGTATGAGTGTTTTCTGTCAAAAATTTAAAAAGACAAAGTAGGTAGCAAAGATTTTCTGAATATCTATCAAGTAATTTACAAATAACTATCAAACATTGTAAAGCATTAATAGATGCTTCAACTGAATGAATGCCTAGTGAAGTTCCAAGTATGATTCCTTTTTCTTCAATTGTAGAAGATGCAGGAGCTGCACTAACCCAGGAGGCAGTGTGACTTGAAATAGATGAACCTTAAACTCATGTCTGAAGAGATTCATTTTGCTAGACTGGCCAGCAGAGCAACAGTTTTCAGAGCTGCTGAAGCTCTGATATAAGCCGTTATCAACTTGAACAGGCAAAAGCAAGAGCATAAAGTAAATAGACTGACGACGAACTACCTATCCATGCTTAAGCTATTGAACACACGTGCAATAATTTTTGTATTTCCAAATGAAGAAGTTGCAGTAAGTTGCCTGCATTGTATTTGGTTAAAAAAAAAAAAATGAAGCAAGCAGTTGCCCTTACTGATCCTGATTCCTTATCCAGGCAAATAAAATAAAAAATTTACAGATGAATTTTCATTAAGAATATCAGGAATTGACTCTTGTATCTGTCACCAAATTACGCAACTAAATATTATGGTACAAAATATAGTAATACACAGAATGAAATAGTACGGTAAAATAGTCTGGGTGAAATTGTGATGTTGTGATGGTTTGTTTAAAAATGGGGGGGAAAAAAAGCAAAATTCCAAGTAACTTTGAGTAAATACCAAAGATTTCATTCTATTTGAAAAAGATAGTGGGTTTATTTGTTTGTGAGTTCAATATGTCTTTTGGGTTCCAGCAGTTTTCAAACAAAAACTCTGTTTTATAATGAGAAGTCAAATGTATTGCTTAGCACATATCGAGCTTGTGATAATTTCTAATACAAACCATTCAATTAAATGTATTAAAAATGCTTTCCTTTTGAGATAAGTTGCTATATATTTTAACTTACAATTATTTCCATCTACAGTACTTCTACTAAAAAAATCAGTTTTTCCATTTGGAAAAAATACCAAGTTATACTTCATACACGTAGTTTACATAGACTCAAAGTATTTGTTTTAAAGTCTAGAAACGTTGTCACAAGGCTTCACATTTTCTATAGAAATAAAAAGCTTATAGACAGTTCAAGTGTATTCTTCTTTGGTCCAAGTGACCTGAGGTAAAAACTGTATTTTTCACTAATGCTGACCCAGAAATACAACATATTTTAAGACAAGATTATCTTGATTAAAAATAATATAGGCTATAATGGAAAAAAAGTATATTTAAATACAGTTAATGAAATGTGAGATAATGAGAGTTCAATAATATACAGAATTGAATACTCTGGCTTAAAAGTTTAATTAAAGTCGCACTTGCAGCTCTTTAATCTTTGTTCTGAACGTTTACAGAAATGTCAGCTAAAGGATGATGAAAATTAGAACATAAGAAAACAATAAATGGATGTACTAATCCAAAATGAATATTTGTGCAAGGATTCTGTTTTTCTTCATGAAATGGGAAGGCTGCTAGACTTGCATTCTTGCACAGTCCCAAGCAGACTCTGACACGGAGAACTGAGGTGCAATGACCAAGAAGTGAACCACTATGTACACTCTAAGGCCCTCATGTTATTCTAGCTTTCTAATACGGCTAGGGAAGGAGAAAAGGATGTTTATTTGCAAAAATGACCTCCTTTATCTGTAGAAGTTATATACATAGGAGGCATTACTTTTGGAGCAAGCTATTTATTTCCATGGAAAATATAACATTCAAAAAGCATAATAACACAATTAGATAGAGAAAATCCTCAGCTACAGTACACTTTTTCAACATAGTCACTGCTATTAGCTATGCATTTTCACCAGCAATAAACAGGAGCCTGCAAGTCTCACTTGAAAAAATCTGCGTGGCTGTCAGGATCATGGTTGGTCTTTCTCATGGCTCATCTTTCACATCTCTGTAACCACTGCTGAAATGCACCTACTAGTGCCTCATTGTGCTCATATCCACTGTTTGGCCTCCAGAAACATTAAGCAAGCATCAATGAATGTCAATGGATGCCATTTTTTCCATATGGAGAAATTCGGTGACACACCTTTGCTTCATCTGCACTTCCGTGTCAGATTCCATTTTGTCAGACTACTCCTCTGCTGCCATCTGTTGCATGGCAACAAAATGTAATGGTATAATCAAAGTGAAGTTCATCCTCTACTGCCATGTCGCCATCATCTGCTTCTGATGTCATGAGTCAACAAAATAGGAGATATTATTTTCAGAATAGCCCTCATAATTTTTATGACAACTCCAATCAGATATTTAAGTCTTTTTCCACACTTCTCATGCAGTAGAGCCATAACTCTTCTGTGGACTCTTCAATGGCTTTTGCTGCTGTAAGAATGAAGCTGACTTTCTGTTGAGCAAAATGCATATTGTTATTCAGCTATGAGACCATGGAAAAGGGCAATGAAAAAAACCTGCTACTAACTTGGGAAAACAAAACCAGAAGTTATCAGGAGATTATAACGTTAAGAATTCTGGAAATGTATTCAGACTTTGTCAAGCAGGAAACTTCATGTTGAACTGAAGAGGGAGGCCTGTAGTACATGAGAAAGGAAGAAAGCTTAATTCACCCCCTCAGACTACACAGTAGTTGTGCAACAGTAAGATTAGTAGGGTGCATTATAGTAACTTTTATATATTTTTCATTATTGTTATTCAACTGTACTTATGTTTTTATAATCATAGTAACCAGTATAGCTTCAAGGTAACTCTAACTTCACAATTATTAAAAAACCCACAAAATTCAATAAACTCAACAGCAACAAAAAAAAGAAAATAAGAGCTGTAGTTTTTTTTGAGACATAATTATAGATCTTCACTATCATACATTAAATTTAAAAACATATGCCTTACAAAAAAAAAACCTTAAATGGGAGCATTAAAGAAAAACAGCTGAAAAGCTACCAGCCAAAGGCTTTTTTCAACCTGCAACAAAGAGAGGTATTGGATATAAATGATGAATGCCTTTTTCAAACATTTAATACAACTACAGGTAAAAACCAACAGTAAGAAGAAATGAAGGTGATGAATTAAATACTTAAGAATAAATCTATGTGAGGATGAGACATCAGACAATCCTGACACCTCAGGTTAGAGGGAAGGAAATACAAGCATCTCATGGAAAGCTGTGGAAACTAGTGATTGACTTATGCATTAGGGATAGATAGATGGATGAGTAACCTCAGAAGAACTCAGAATTGTTATCCTGCACACAAATAGGAATCTTTAGCAGAGAAAAATAATTTAAAATTCACTATGAACTTATAATGCTCTGACTACCACTGCTGAAACAATCATCTCTGTAAAGAATCCCACAAGTTAATAAATGTCTTGAAATTAAGCATAACTGTTCTTTATTTTCAGGTTCTTTATGTACCTCTGCATCATTGGGGAAAGAGAAAAATGATTTAGAGAGGGATTTTTAAGTCTGTTTTTCTTTCATTTTGAAAGATTGAATTTAATAGAAAGATTATGCAAGTCTCACTGCCTCTTCCATCTCGTGCCAGTTGGAGTGGAAGAGTTTTTATTATTCAAGGTCAATTAAGCCATGCAAATGCATTCTAAATGATTTTACAGTAGTAATAATAACTCCTCAGCAGGATGTGCTGAATTTGTAAAAAAAAAAAAAAAAAAAAAAAAGTTTAATAAAAATGCAGTAGGTGCTTTGAAATTTTATTATCTGCTCAAAATAACTAAATAGTTCATGAATATAATAATCTCGAATGGGTAGCAGCATAGGTTTCAGGTACATATTTAGCAGAAATTTGATCCCTAGCTCTTCTCTTAGAGCTACAGTGATTTAAGAAAAAAAATCATACTCAGCTGCTTGCAGGAAAACAAAAAAGTGTTTATTTACTAATCAATTACAGCAATTTTTAATAATAATAAATGCTCTAACTGCATTCAGTCCTGGATGAAAAGGCTTTGCCTTTGGAATTGTATCATTATGGATCACTACATCATGATAAAATATTCCTGGTCAAGAGGATGTTCTTAAAAATCCAATAACACTACACTTCCCATACAGCTCTGATACTCTTTTGCCAGAACAAAAAGGGCATATTGACCAAAGATCCACTTTACAGCAAATGTCTTCTGTTTGAACAGTGTGGCTCAGCATGATGTGTCTGACTGCGGCATCACGAAGTCAAGCCCTGGAATATTAGCTCAGTCATGTTGCTTTCATATTTAATGCATACAGCAATCACATTTCCACTGTTACATTCACAGTCTCACCTGGAGAATCATAACTAACTGCTGAAAAGACAAGGAAACCACATCAGCCTCATTCTTCACTGTATCTGATAACATGAACGTACCCAGTCTCTTTCAGAACAAAAGCTTTGAGGTTAGCCTTGAAACAACTGAAGATGATTTCAAAGAAAAAGATATTGGCAAGTTACAATACAGAAGAATTTCTCATATGACACTCATTAACCAGATCCTTCCATCTACCTTGTTCTGATGTAAACTATGAGTAAAGATCGCAACAAAACACAGAGAAAGGATTGCACAAAAATATACTTACCAAGTGAAACAACAGTCCAACAGCGTGATCAACTGCCCATACTCATTCTAATATAAAAAACAGTTTCAGAAAGAGCTGTGTTTGCAATCAGTTTCTTGTTTCAGGTAGGAAGACAGCAAGTAGCTGTTAGATCCTACCCACAAATACCAAAGGCTGGCAGATGACAGCAATGCATTGTAAATCACTCCTGAAAGACACAAGTACCTACATTTTAATTATTTGCCCTAGTTTATACAGGTGTCCATTTCACTTCACCAAACAATGAATTGCATTGTAGAACTGTATCCTTTAAAGCTGTCTAAGCTTGAACTGTATTCAATTCAATCTTAGTAAAAATACTGAAAGCCATTTCTTGGGAATCAGGGTTAGAAATAAGGCATGTTTGGTTTATTATTTTTTCTTTCTTTTTTTTTTTTTTCTTTTTAAAAGGAATGAGTTGCGCTTTTTTGTGAAAAAAATATAAAATGAAAGCTATTCATTTTATACTACTGAGATTTAGATGGAATCTTCCATGTTGATCAGATATTTAACAAAAAAATGCTTGGAAATTACAACTCTTCTCAGTACTCATTGTATTTAGCCCATGTCCCTTTTAATAGAGAGCTAACAGTATTTACAACATATTTGTGTTAAAATCATAGACCCAACAATTCATTCACAATTCCCTCTTTTATATAATTATGATGTTTGAGAAAAATGCAGATGCTTCACTGAATGTGCACACTTAAAATGATGTGATTGTATTCACATCTGTACAATATTTAAAGCCATATAATTCATGCAAAAAGAGTCCTCAAGCTAGTATGAACTGCCTAACACCTGGCAGATGAGATAGCAGCTCAACATAGTTTAAATACTGTATATTAATTCACATTTCTGAGGCAGTCAGGCTATGTAATTGCAAAGTCATAAACTTGAAAATATGGCTGCATAAAACATTCCCCTTTAGATATATCTGACAGAACACACAGGTAATGCTTAAACATTTGTACTTGATGTCTTACATCTTAACATATGCTTCCTTCATCATCTTGATTACTTTTTTCTGTTTCTTTTTCATACCCTTTTGCATTCTGATGCAATTTACCTGGCCAATTACCTGGCATCCCCTTGTTTTTTTGATTACTTTTCCATTCTCCATTATGTTTTCTCTCACTTTTCCTCATTTTGTTCTGACAATTTTATCCTGTGCTTTCCACATTCCTTTGAGTATATCTGATGGAAAATGAGTGCTATTAGTCTGTAACATCGCCTGAATCTAAATTGTGGTTGCATCTAATGAATGAAGTCAAGCCTCTGTGTCATTTGAGTGGCCAAGTCAGATGGTTTCACACTGACTACTCGAGTAAGTTTTGTGCATCTGCTCCATACTGAAGTGGGATGAATAAGAATTGCAGCTTGCTCTTGGGCATTTTACACAGTCTCAGCTGCACTTCTATATACCTCTTCCCTATACTTATGATTTTCCATATAAATATGCAAAAGAGGACAATACAAAGATGAGTAACTTGGCAGACAGGTTGAGGGGGAGGAGTGGGATCAGAAGAAAAATATAGTCTACAAGTGATACGTGAAATCAGGTGCGTTTGTTATCAAACACATAAACATGGATGTTTTAAACAATGTTTCAGCAGTGATTCTAATTCAACTCTTTTAATGTGAATGATGAAATTAATATTACGTACCAGGAGAGGTATAAAATATAGTGTCATGGTAGTTTTTACATCATTTTACATCACACAAATACATGCAGAGTGCTGGTAGTTATTCCAGGAGCCCTACGTGTAGTTTTTATGCCTTCCTTGTGAGTGCTGCAGGACGGATACTGTGGTGTTCACACTTAAGCTCTTCAGCAAATCATTTTTCCTAATGGAGAAGCTTTAATGAAACTGTGGCTGTTGGAAAAATACCATGTTTCCAAAAAATGAAACATTTCAGTCAAAATAAGCCAGCTTTGACTTAACATCCACTGGGGAAGAACGGAAACCATGCTAATCATTTGAGAGCTTCACTTGGGATGTCAGAACAGGTACATGACTATCAGACATCTGATATGTCTGAAGCTTTATTAATACTTGTCTCACTGCGGGACAAAATGGGCAGTGCCTGCGTGAACCCGGGGAGGGGTCTAGGGTCACGGGTATCCAGGGCGGTCGCGTGTACGGGTATAAATAGCTTTGTTGCGCAGCATTAAATCGGCATTCGGCGTTATACACTGTGTGTGCGTCCCGTATGCCCCGCATGCTGAGGTGCGGACGGAAGGGAAGCCTTAACCTTATTACGTTGTCGTAGACAACACCTCACCTTCCTTATTCTTCTTCCTTGCCTAAGAAAATCAACTCCTAGGTAAGCTCACACACTCTCCTTAAAAAAAGATGGGAGGTTACTTGGAAAGATGAAGTTTCATAGTATACAAACGGGTTCCCATATAGTCTCAAACTTAGACAGTCACGTGAACCTCCTAAATACAACAGGGAGAGATGCTATCTTGTCAATAGGGGAATTATAATGTACGTTGTTTTTTTTTTACAATACCCTAAAATAGGAAAACCACACTATATAGTAATGTTTGCTCAATATATGGAAAATCTTCCAAAATTCTTTCAGAGATACATACTGATACAAAACAAAAAAAAGAAAACAAAAAAAAACCAACCTGTACTGGCTGCAGAAAAAATGCGTAGCTTGATTAAATATGTATAAAATTATTCTACTGTTTCTTCCAGTAAAAAAAAAAAGGTTGCTTTGAAGGACTGAAGTATTTAAAGTGTGTAGAGTACTGGACTAGACCTCCTAGCAGCAATCTTTCAAAGAATTCTACCTATAATGTTCTCTTGTTTGAGTCAGACAGAACACATGCTGCATACAATTCTTTCCTTGCATATGTTTTACAATAAGCTGTTGCTAGATGTGCGTCAGTTCAGGTATTTTAATATGTATACATACACACACTAAGTAGCAACTATTCTGTTGTTCTCTCATACCATTTTAAGTAGCATATTCTAATAACATTGTTTTTAAAAGCTTTATCCGAAAAAATCCATGTTATTCCATAATCTGGATTATCACCCATTAAAATAATAAAATCAATCACTGAAACTACAGTGGAGTTTGTGACTGTATTTGTATATGTACTTGATAGTTATAAAGGAAAGCATGCATTTATAAAAATGAGCCATTTGGGTGATTAAGCAGATGTGCTCTCTGCCCTGTATCAGAACAAATTTCCAAAATGAACAGTCATCTGCTTCTGCAGATGGAGAGCGCTGAGGGAGGATTAGAGCTTTCCCATTGCTCACTGTAAACAACCTCAGCCCCAGAGAAGCACAGAACAATTTCCACTGATCAACTGTCGTCATAGGAGCAACTTACTGTAAAATGAACGTAATGTCTCTGAGCATATAGTAACTGGCCTATATGATATGTACATGCACAGAGTATTAATCTGAATGAATTTCACACATACTAATAGTGTAAAAGAAACTTTCCTTTATTGTATTTAATAAGAAGCAACAATGCAGTTTATGGTCTTAAAGAAGATTGCTTAACTATCACTTATTTTCCTATATGTAAAAAGAGGAAGAAACTATCATACAGTTAGACAAACAAACGTAATACTGAGAAATAATTTACTGCTTTAAATGATGGTTATTGAGCTAGGGAAATAAACTTCATAATCGCCAAGACAGGAAGAAATGTGGTACAAACAAGAAAGGATTAGCAATCTTCTGTTTTACTGCGTGATCACTGGAATACAGTTGACACTAGTCTGTATTACAGATAACCACAGTATCACAAATGATAAGTTGTCAGTTATAGTAAGTTTGTCCAAAATCAGAACGTAACTGTCCAAAAGTACAAAAAATGCTCTGCTTTGAAGAATGAAGACAGCACATAAATACTGAGATGCCAAAACAAGCAAATAAAACCAACGCTCATTACACTGCTTTTTGGGATGAATCTATAGTGCATTTGTATAATGAAAAATGTACTGTATAACTCAGAGTAAAAGCCAGGAATTAAGGAAGGCTGCATTTAATCCACACAAAATTTGTAATGTTCTTACTGTAGCGCTTGCTTCATTCTGCTCCCTGTGGATGCTCCACAACCAGCTGGGTTGAAAATTGCAGTCAAAATTACAGTTGGAGACCCTTTGATAGGATGTACATACAGTAGTATGGAACTAATGGTTTTCCAGAAGTCCTGGGGAACATGTTAACATTACTGTAGCTGAGGAAAAATTGTGGAGCAGCAACAGTAAAAAAATCAAAATAATTGCTGAAGATTTTATTGACCAAACTTAACAAATTTATGGCAAGTTGGTAATTAGAAAGCAATGAGGGGAGGGCACCATATGCATTTATGTCTTTACATTCAGAAAATGAGGAAGCCAGAAGACAAAATATTGCAACAGAACTAATAAAAAGACACAATACTTCTGCTTGAGGAGACTTTCCTTGTTCAACATTTTTTGCTGGACATATTCATTTCTTCAAAGGATAAAATAAATTAATGGCACCTTGTGTAAATATTATTTAAATAGTCAAGCATAAATTAGGATAGCCTTCTCAGAATTCTAATAGAAAAGAATTTGATCCACTACAATTAATGCCTATTCTGGAATTTCAGATTTATAGCTACTAATGCTGTGTATTAAAGCAAACGTGGCAGGCAGACAAAATAAGCGAGGCATTTAAAGTGATACAGTAACATAAAACTAATTACCTGAGAAAAGATTCAGAACTACATGTATGAATACGTGCAAAATTCTTTGTAAGTTTTTATGGCACGGCTGAAGGCCACAAAACCGTCATCTAGGAGAATACTCTTAACAAGAAGCTCCATCTTTTTGAATATTCTTGTTTTATAAAACAAGTTATTCTGTTTGTGGAAGGCATTCTGGACCAAGTGCTCTCTACTTGTAGGAAAAAAAACAAAAGCTCCTAGAAAACTAACTAAAACAACAAGAAAAAAAGTACTTTTCCTCTAGAAAGAGTAGAAGAAAAATGTAATACAAATAATCCCTCACTGGAATTCTTTGGCCAGTGTGAGGCTGGTAGTCCATTTTGTTGCCAAAGTGGAAATGTGTTTTCTGAAACTACAATCATACAACAACATGGATATGTGACAGGTCTGAAGGCAGATGCTTGAAACATGCTGCTAAATACAATCTCATCTTTTTTCTGTCAGCACAAAGAGAGGTGGTAGGGATCTCTTGGAGAAAGACTGTTATCTCAGATAATCTTCACTCTTTACATACAAGACTTCACTTACAAGACTAGTGAGAAAATACTGAAAGTAATTGCTGAACAATTTTACCTGTGGTTTGGATCATTTTTTTTAAGACTTGATAAGAGAAGAATTATTTAAACACAAATGGAAATATAAAGAGATTTGTTTTGTTTTGAATGCATCATGTTTAAAACCATGCTTTCTTCAGTAGTGTATAGGCATGCCACCTTGTTATACTGCTGAATTCCACCATAAGATCAGATCCTAAAGTTTATACAAAAATGATTAAGTTTTCAAAAGCACTCCGTGTTATGCAACCTCTGTTTACTTTGGAGTCAGTGATAAAAAAACAGAGTGCTTCCAACTGAAATACGAATTAAGCAACTACTACATTTTCTGAAAATCCTTTCATAAGAACAGGAGCTGTAGCAAAAGCTACAAGGCCTCACCCATGCTTTTACAGAAGACTTGGGACATAGTATCTCCATAAATATGAAGCTGTGCTCTCCTCTTCTAACTGCCTCTGGGTTTCCATTCTGATCTATATGCACAGCTCATTTACTTGTTTAATTCTTTTCATTTCAGGTCAGCCTTGATGTAAGTCTTAGAAGCTAGCAAGCAATAAAATCAGATTTGTAAGATTATCTATTCTTCCCAGAAAAGTAAGGTCCAGAGACCTAACGTATGGTCTGTCATTCACACTGCACTAAGCCTTTCCACAAACAGACTGGATTCCCTAAGTTAGGACTAGTGATACTCTCCAGTCTATAAGAAACCAATTACTTTTACAGAGCAGAGAGAAAATAGTCTTGATCAGCTAATCAGCACTCGGTTGAGGACAAAGGTTAGTAAGCAATGCTTGGCAGGCCAACAGCCTTTTTATAACCTTTGTGATTACTGACATGAAAATGCACTTGTTCAGAAGAGCTATCTTAATGTTTTATTTACTGTTCACTGATAATTGTCTAGTTTCCTCTGATAACTCTGGTCACTTCAGTGGATTTAAACAAGGGTTAAATTTG
Organism: Numida meleagris; assembly: GCF_002078875.1. Taxonomy (NCBI): domain Eukaryota; kingdom Metazoa; phylum Chordata; class Aves; order Galliformes; family Numididae; genus Numida; species Numida meleagris. Next base: position 32,758,250 of record NC_034412.1, on the reverse strand, counting down.
GCCTTTTGTGTCCTATGGCTCACAGTGAGAATGACCCACCTTTTCTGGCATTTGTTGTATTATGTAGAGAAGCATGACTTTCTTCTCTTTTGGGAGTCTTTTGAACTTGTATAAAGTAGCTATTCCCAAGTGATTATTTCCTTTCTCAATCGATGCAACAAAAGATTATCACATAAAAAAGAATCCCACCGTGTTTTTTCTTTTGAACACAGGCAATGCTGAAAACACATGTGCAAAAGCTGCCATCTCTTGCCCCTCTCTGATATCTATTAGCTCCACAGGATAGTAAAAGAAAAGAAGCACATTAATGCTTTCTACATCATTGGGGTGAATAACTTTTTGTTATTGTATGGATGGCATTGATAACTGGAGAAAAGGAAGAACATACCTGCAGTTCGTTAAATCACTGCAATAATGTAAAGTCAAGAAGGAAGTTTAAATGAAAAAATATTATAAAATTCCACTTATCAGTGAGTGAGGGTCCATACTTCACATCCCGTTTCTTTACCCCTCCAGATAGTAAAGCAAATGTCTTTCAGGGTTTTTCCCCTTCCTGAAAACACACGCACACACACACACACACACACACAATAGCAGCAAGAAAAGCTTTTTTTATTCAAAGGTGTAGCACTCCTTTTATGATACTTGCTATCTACTATTGCCATCTAAAGCTTACTCCCTTAATGCTGATTGGATATTTTTGCTGAGGCATGTAGCAGTGAAGCATGAAGCAGTATTTTCCATCTATTGACATATCAAAAGGTAGCTTATCGGATCATCTTAGTTTGCCATTTTTCCTGCGTCATGGGTACATTCTTTGGTCGACTAGTCCTTGTTCCTTCGGGGAGGGGCCTTTCTCGTTACATCTCGTATCCTCGCAACCGCCTATTACAACACCTTCCTTTTCCTGTCTGAGAATCTTTGATTTTTGATGGTGATTTCTGCACATCTACACCTAGAAACAAATAGAATACCTATCAAAAATGTGGTTTACTGGGTCGAGTTTTCTTAACTTAAAACTGTATCTATGTATCACCTATGTCTCACACAGCTAGGGAAATGTAGACCATCTGATAGTGTCTCTATTTCTATGCTGGCTGTTCACTGGAAAATTTTATATTACAAGTCACATTTTCCGAAAGAGATCCTCTAACTATGGTAAAGTAACTGTAAGGGAACAGAACTTACTCTGAAATTCAAAGAACTTCAGAGGCCTCTGTGTGTAAAGGCCTTTATGTAAGTTAAACACCTTAGCTGGTCATCAGTCTGATACCAAGTTTGAATGCAGACATCTCCTGGCTTCAGGCCCACACCACAAACACTGCTTGTGAGTTGTAACTGCTTAACTGTAAAACTCACAGTAATCCCCAAAGCTGTGACAGGACCACCAGGATCACTGTCTGCCATGAGCTGACACTGACAGCACCAGGTTTCCCCAAGCTCACTCCTACTGCTCAAACTGCAGCCTACACTTCTTTCTACTCAGTAGTTCATATCAACAGGAAACGGGGAGGATGATTCAATTTGCAATTTTGTATGATGTGCAGTTCAGGCACCTTCATAAGGAAGTAAATGTGGTCAGTACATTCTCCCTCGTACTGGGGAAACTCTGGATCCTAGCCTTCTGGTTCTTGGGTAGGTTTTCTAATCAATAGGCTATTTTACAAGAGCTGGGGAAATCTCTTACCTTGCTATGTTTTGGGCTGATGTCAGTGCTTTTTGTCAGTATTAGCTTTGACTTGAGGATCTCAAGGCCTAATGGATTAGCTCTCTTTGCAGACTTAAAGAGGTTTAAACTTTAGGAATTACAGCTTAAGTGCCTACTTCTTACATGACCTTAAACATCTAACAGCTAGAACTGTAAATTTTTGGAGCATGTGAAGCAACCTAGCTTTATTTACCAACTATACACAGACATTTCCAGACCAGAACTCTTTAAACTGCAGTGGGTTGAAACAGCCTGGAATGCAGCCATTCCAATTTCATCTAATTCTTCACTATTTATCACAGTGGCCCTCAGAAGAAATACGCTTTTATCAGAACCTGTTTTTAAGAAGTTCACTTTTCACTGTCATAGAACAAGAACATAGAGTAACTGTGTGAATTTCTGTGTTTTGAAAACTGATGATTAATAAGCATTTTTTAAAAATTATTTCTCAAATATAGTGTTATGGATAAATGAATCCATCAAAATAGTAATATATATGATTGATTGGTTTGTTTTCTATCATAAGAGAAGGAGATGTGAATTTGTTTTGTCCAGCTGAACTGCTAAAATTAAAACAGCATCTAGCAGGTATCTTCAAATTGATAAAATTATCCAGGTCTGAAAGGAAACTGCAGATTTCTGACTCAAGATTGGAGTATCAATAGAAAAAAAAGCATTTTTCGTGCTAAGAATTCTATGGCTAAACTCCAAGAATTCTGGATATTTTAACTGTGATAGGCATAATAAAATGAGGCAGGATGAAATTATTCTTCAAATATAAAATCAAATAGTCAGAAGCGTTATCAACTTTATTTTTCCCATCGGTACACAGAAAAGCTAAATGCTAGCATTCATTGAATAATTGGCTACACACCTGCATTTGAGACATAAGCTTTGTATTGGTAGTTTTATCAATTTCCATCCTCTGTCTAAACTGCTCTAGTGAAGAAGGTGACTGAGAAGTTTATGTTTGACAGCTGTTACACCATCTGGCATCTTTGACTTCCATGACCCTTTTCAATCTGGCTTTCAGCCTAGGTAAGGTACAAAGACTGCACTGGCTTAATTGGTCTATGATCTCCTCTTGGCAAAATACAGAGGTCGAGTTTCCACACTGATTGTTCTAGATTTGTCAGCAACCTTTGTTAACACGAACCATTAAGTTTTGTTGACTCATCTGCAGATGCTGGCAAAGATGGCCAAATATCAGTGTTGTGACTCTGGTCTCTCCTCCATAAGAGGTCTCAGAGGGTGATGTTGGACAATTGCTCATCTGCCCAGAGGATTCTCATGAGTAAGTTTTTCCACCATTACACTCTGTTGCCTTTCTCGTTCAGTGTTTACATCAAGCTTCTCAGGCACAGAGCAAGACATTTGGGGCTGCCATTTCATCAAAGAAAATAAATGATATTTAGCTTTGACAGCTGTGCTTTTTCACTGTGCCTTTTCTTCTGATGCATACAGTCAAGTTGATCCACCTTCCAGCTTTTGACTAGCATGGAAATCAGGACAGGCAAATAGATCTAAATTCTTCTCACCCTCCTTAATTATTTATAAGAAAGCTATTGTAGGGGAATTGCTACGTCACGGCCTGAACCAGTGATTAAGCACCTGGTGAGATGGTGCGGCTATCACAGGGAACTCAGGTGCAAACAAGGCACCCTGGGTCCACCCCTCCTCACCCTCATTTAATTCTTTGCAGGCAAGGGGTCAGTGTCTCTGTTTGGTGGATGCACCTTTCTCGAGACTTCATCAGCCTTTGGAAAGGGTGAGCTGTGTTTCCTGTATTGTATTCTAAGTTAAATCTCAATGACTGCATTTTCTAGTGTGTTCTTATTCTAGTAGGTAGTACCATCGTTGCCTTCTGTTGTGCACTGCACAGCTATAAATGAGTGCAGAAAAGTGAGGCAGGCTTGAATGCTAGAAGATCATAGCTGTAGGTTTACCATTCGAAAGAATTATTTGGTTCAGTTATATAGAAGTGTAGATCGGAAAACTGCAAGAGAACTGCTAATTATACTGCTTAAAATGACTAGATATTAAAACAAATTGTTAGTTTACAAGGAATACTTCAGTTTTCAAATGTGAATTTATCTTTTTATCCTGTTATTTGTCTTTTCATGAAACTCTAAAATATTTGTACCATGGTAGGGTCAAAGAAGTAGTATAGATTAGCATGTTTTTGGGGGGTTAAGTACATACTTGATTTGCAATCCAGGAAGTACTGTCACTCATTGCCAAATACAAAGAAGTTCTATCCTTCTTAAAAGAAAACATACAGCCACATATTTACCTCATGCTTGTATGCAGCAAAGTCTGTTGCTGTTACCTGAATAAAACTAACTGACTTGAAAATAAAGAGAGTGTGAGAAAAGGCATGTTCCAAGGAAAAGCCAGGTGGAAAGAAGGCCTTGAACTGTCATTGATGATTCTAATATGTTGAATGATTTGTTTATGCTTACACTGGTTAAGTATTCCTTGTCGATGAATTGATGACTAAAGTATGTGCAAAGTTTTCTGAGTTAGAGACTTAATCAAGTATTTTCCAGTTTTAAAGACCATTATTGCCTGATTGCCCTACATTTCTCAATATCATATTTGATCTTCTACAGAAGAATATTTGCCGTTATGTTATCTTCATACAGGTAATACTTGTAAGTATGCAGCTTTAAAACAGCTTTATCTTAACTGATAAAACTGCAGGGAACCTTTCAACTCTGAAAAGCGGATATATTAGCAGTAGCATTCTTTTTATCAGGAACTAATGTTTGAAAGTCGCTTTAAATTAAATGATTACAGTAAACATCAAGTCATATCACTCAGGAGATCAGTCAGAACCTCAGACCTGCTGTCACCCCAAAATGACTGTTTACCAAATATCAAATCAGGTCTCCAAAGACAGCAATGTTTCTCTTAATTCTATTTATGTCTTGACAAAGGTGAGAATTATACAGTTCTATGTATTTCTAATATCGGACATTATTCAGGCTGATTAAAAACTATGTTTGTGTTATATTACTTTCATAAAACATAACTTGCTTGCTTAGTTATTAACCTACTTGGGTGACTGTCAACTGCATCTACCAATGCTCAATGGATATTAATGCTTATACTGGTAATGTGTGAAGAAGTGTTTAAATTCATTTCTCATTTTCTGAGAAAAGTGAAAAATATGCAGGATATATATTGAAAAGAGTGGATCCCCTGAACTGCAATTCCTTCCCTTGCATGTGATCTGGCATCACAGGGCTGTAAAAGAATCAGATCATCAGCCTACAGAGATCTGTAAAATATCTGTCAACAAGTAATCTGTAAGCATAGAAACCTCATCGTATTCTGCTCCTGAACTTAGCGACTCACCAAATCAAGTTCAGAACCAACTTCCACAGAAACCAGAACCAGAATGTCCAAAGGGCAAAGAGATATATTTATAGTGTAGATCTCCGTTTGACTGTAAGATCTAGTTTGGGAAAGGAAGGAAGTGCCAGTGACCAGAAATGCCACACTGCAACACCAGTGTCCCTGAGTCATGATCCTAAATAAGTAGTGCACTTACATATGTGTATAATTCCCTGTAAGGATTTGAACTTTGGTGTGGTATGGAAAACAACTGATGTAAGACAAAAGCTCTGGCCAAATGCCAATACCTTCTTTTGTAAAAATCCTTTTTACAGTCTTCCATATTCTTTAAGAGAATACCTGAACAAACTGGTAACTTTCATGTTTGATAAGACAGGTGTTTTGTTTGCCTCTTCAAATAAACTTAGTATCTACAAACTTTTACAAATCACACTGTTTTCAAACCACTTGAAATTTGAATATCCAAATAATTCAGAACAAGCAAATATTATAGCAGTTAATGTCTGCATCTACTTGCCATAGAAGTTCAAAATATTATTTGAATTTTAGAGATAGAAACAGTCATAATGCCTAATCCTATAATCATTTAAAAGATGGTAGCTTGGATATATTTAATATTTTGAGGTTAAAATCCAGTTGCCCGAGAACAGTGACCCCAGTCATTCAAATATCATAAATGTAAAAACAACTAGGTCTCATAAATCCTGAAGAAACACAGCTGGTCAGAACCGTAAAATGGCTTGAAAAGACTCAAGATTTCCTTTTCTGTATGCTACTGTACAAATATTACCTTAAAATTCAAGTCCTATTCTGAAAACTCTTTCCTGATCAACTCGATATTTAGATGGCTGATAAGGAATTTCAGTGCATTGTTCAGCTACTTAGGACATTTCCATGAGTAAAAGTAATCTCTTCCTCATGACGAATTAGTATTACTAAGTGAAGAAGAGCTTATATGAAATACTTAAATTAGCAAGGTGGCATAAGTTTTGCTTCTTTAGTAAAGAATTCTTTTAAAGCTCTAAGATTATTTAACCAAAACCTGAAACAAAGTAAGAGCTAAGGGGCGGGGGGGAAGAAGCTCTATTGATGTTCCTTTTTTTTTTTTACAGTCTTTTTTTCATTCCTAAAACTGCTTTACCTAACCTATACTACTCACAGATCAAATTTGGATTAGCTGTAGGTAAGATTTATATTTCAAAACTATAAATTTAAAATTGTCTTTGAGATTCATATTCCTTGTTTAATTTAATATTAGAAGTTAGCAGTTACTGGAGTTCATCAAATTTTCATAGAGAAACTAAAATGGTTTGTTCAGTAACATCTTTTATGACCACTTCACTAAAGATCAACATTTCTTTCTAAGACTTAGCAGAAGTGGCATTAAAAATGTATAATATGGTATATTGAAAAGAACACTGAGCTATTTTGCCTATGTCAGAATTACCTTTCACTTGTCACTTGTAGAATTTCTGCTTCTAAGCATAGCGAATACCTAGCAAACAGTCTACAAGTTAAGTTCCATTTCTCATAACAGTGAGATATTCAGAATGGAGAGGCGAGAGGAAGAACAATTTCTGTGGGTTCCTCGTGAGCTAAGAAATAAAAAAGTGCATAAAAGTTGGGAAAACTTTTGCTTAAATAAGCTTGCTCAAATATCTTTATCCCAAAAAGAGAGAGAGAATAAAAGGAAAGCCTACGGAGGGCTTTTCCCCATAGGGTTTCTCAAAGTATCAGGGATCGGATTCTTCTTTTTGTCTGTACCTCCTGAACAAGTTGTCGCACCTCCTTTCCTCATTGGCTGAAGTACTTGGAGGCCACAGACTGATCAGTCTGCCTAATACATGTTCCCTTTGTGCGTAACCCCCCTTTGTATCATGTATCGTATGTGTAATTAACTCCAACTTTATGCTGCTCGGGGCAGAGAAGTTAATAATTATTAGCCTATTCAGCCTGCACAGGAAATCCAAAGTTCCTAAGTTCAAGTTGTTGATCATCCTTTGTAACTGAAGCCTTATCTGGTGGAAGTTTACAGGCATCAAGAGAGAAGACTTTGTATGCTTCTGCGTAACTTTGAAAGCAAGGGTACATTGTTTGCAAATCCCTGCACAGCTAGTTTGCAAAGACATCTTGTTCTTAAGCTTCTTTTATGTCAATAAATGTTATCTTTGGTGTATTGAATGTAGTGACAAAATAGGCAACCTACTTTGAAAGTGTAAGATAACATACTTTACAGTATACACTTTTCTATTTTGTAATACATGTATGAAGAACACTTAGATCAGAATTGAAGGAAAACTTCCCCTATATGTTACTCCTTTCCATGCCTTCTTCTCCTAGAACACACGTAACATTTAAAAAGATGAGAGAAATTCCCTTTAAAGCAGTATTTTGGTTTGTACTGAGTTTGTTGGTAGAAGTTGTAGCATATGTAATCTAAAAGCGCACATGTAAGTATGATAAGGTATGCAGTTTCTGTGGGTAATAAATTGCAGATTTTTCTTCTTTCAAAGCACCTCAGTACCAGTGCGCAAGAAAGCAATCTTTGTAATGCTCTCCGAAGACTTAGCTCTGAATTCTTTGAATCAGAAAAGGGGAAGTAGTTCAGAAATCCAGGCTGTGTTGTGAAATGCATTTAGCAAACATGTGAAGCACATCCAGTACCACTGTCTGTTTGAACGAATAATGAATTAGCTATTCAAGATCAAGAAAATCTAACCTGGAAATATTTAAGAGGCCTCCTAAGTATCTTAATGTTCTGCTGTATCCTGTGATACAGATTACTTCATCTCAGGTGATTTCTGACACATGTTGCAAAGCTATTATTTTAGATAAATTCTATCACACCTGAAAAATAATCCAGATTCCTCTGAAATGTTCCAGCAGGTCATTTAAATGTAAACTACTGTAAACAGATGACAACACCACAATGGTTGAAAAAATTGTTCTCCAGTTTTACTGACAATGATTCTTTCTAAGACTAACTGGGTTTCTAAGTAAGGTATAAATCTCTGCAGTTAAGGAGAAGGTGGGACTTACAAGTCCTAACTTCTGCAGTAGAAGGAAAGAAAAAATCTTGGAAAGTAGTAACAAATAGATACAATCTTCATGGAAAAAGTAATGCAAGTTAAATAAGACATGGAACACTTAAATAATTGGCAAAATATTTTATACTATTTTATCACTATCTTCCAGTGCTTATGTAAATTTAATTCATGATACCTCAACAATAATATATATATTTTTAAATGCGTAACTCATCAAAAAAGTAAAACTTCGTTAATATTTGGGGAGGTTGACAGAGCCTTATTAACTAACTAAATAGCTTATGGTTATGACACATGTAAGAGATATTTAAACCAACAAGTTGGTCTGGTTTTGGCTGAGATAAACTTATTTTTCTTCATAGTGAAATAGAATAATATTTCAGTTAGAAGGGACAACATAAAGATCATCAAGCTGATGTGGTACGGTGTTTTGCGTTTAGGATGAAAGTGATGTTGATAACACATCAGTGTTTTAGCTGTTACTGAGAAATGCTTATGCTGAGTCAAAGACTTCTCTGCTTCTTATGCTGTCCTGACAGATCCTCATGCACAGTCTTTGACAAGAAAACATAGGTATTTACCTGCTACAAATTTGTGTACAGTCTGTTTATCAGTCACACATATCCACATGGCTCCGGGTCCTATTTTTGATAGAGTTTTAGCTGTGGACTTGCAAAACATCTTATCTTAATCAATCAACTTTCAGTCTGTAACCTGAAATGATGCTACTTCTCTTGATTTTTTTTTTTTTTTTTTTTTTCCTTCTGCCTCCACTTTTAAAATAGAGGAGCAGGACTGATGCTTGCTATAGTTTTAAAACCGGTTTCCTCAGATATTCTTGGAATGGCACTCTGTGCTTATTTTCCTCAGTAAGTCATGATTTACTGGCCAATTTTAGCCCAGTTTGAGAGAATGATGGAGGTATCAAAAAGATGAAGTTTCTACGAGTTCTGTTGAAAAATTGGTAGAAATCTGAAAAATTAAGTAGGGAAAATGCCCACATTAAATGTTTCCTACAGGAGGAGGCAACCATGATGTCCACACTTAGCTGTGTCTTCTGACTGCACTGGTGACTGGCCAACATGAATGCATGCACTTGTTAACTGTCATAAATTTGACAATTTAAGTCAAATTATAGAAAAGTATTTATTAATTCGAGTAAGCAAAAACACAAGCAAAGAACAGCGCTGGGCACCCTGGGAGTCGCAGAGTCACAACTCCTCAAGAAGGCGCAACCTGCCACCAGCCGCTCTTTATTTTTATAGTCTCTCAGTTCTGGTTGTTGAGGCTTCCGGGGTGCTTGTTTGGCGTCTGCAGTTGTACTTTCCCGTTGCTAGATGTCATCGCAATCTTTCTCTTACTGGGTTGGTTTGCTTGCTTTAGGATGGAGAGGCGAAGTGGCGAGACAGAATGTTCGAGTTATCACAAGGACAGTTACTAGACCTAGATGTTTATATTCCCTCCAGGGGGTTCAGGATGTGTATATTTCCCCCCTTCGTCAGGCTAGCAGTACTTT
>NC_034412.1:32653286-32744719 GCF_002078875.1 Numida meleagris | reverse complement strand
GTTGCTAGATGTCATCGCAATCTTTCTCTTACTGGGTTGGTTTGCTTGCTTTAGGATGGAGAGGCGAAGTGGCGAGACAGAATGTTCGAGTTATCACAAGGACAGTTACTAGACCTAGATGTTTATATTCCCTCCAGGGGGTTCAGGATGTGTATATTTCCCCCCTTCGTCAGGCTAGCAGTACTTTCCTTCACAATGGACAAACAGTCTCACATTCACACTTTATCACAATTACTACAATGAACAAACATAAACATTCCCACATTTTTATCAGACAGCAGATATGCTCTTTTAATTGAGGAACACAATGACAAGCTGGGACTCCTGGCTGGAAAGGGACAGTTACTCAGCTGGAAGCATTCCAGAACAATAAAATTCAAAGGGAATAATGCAAGAGCTGGAGTTACTGCAATGGAAGTACAGGGATCAAGGCAACATATGCTTTCAGTGACAGCTGATGGAAAAGTGTGTTCTCTGTTGCTTGATGCAATTTCTCAAGTTGACTGTAATCCTAGACTTACTAATACTAAATGATAGCTTCAGCAAACCTTAGCATTTTAAGGCTTCAGATCAGTAATTTAGGACAGAGAGGATACTTCTTGCATCAACAGTGTGCCAAGGCTACTAAAACTTACAACGTAAAGATCATGTCAAGTATCTGCTGGGCTACCAAGGCTTGACATAAGTTTTCCCATCTATTGTAAGGTAATTGCACAGTGAAAGCAGAAATGGATTCTCTCCTAATCTCAGGACTCCAGAAGACAACTCAGATTTCCTGTGTAATGAAACTTAAATATGGATCAGTTTAAAAAAAAAAACAAAAATAAAAAAAACCTCAGAGGGAACGTCAAAAAAAGAAGTCTGAACAACTGAGAAAACCAAATTAAACTTAATAAACAAAATTTTTGCTTTACATTACAATGAAGGAAACTAGAAGGAAGTGACTTATTGCATATTACAAAAAAAAAAAAACTAGAGAAAAAATATATATTGATATTAGAACAGAAATGTATGGAGATAATATTTTATATTGATAAGATCTTTATAGTTAAACATTTTCATTTTTAAGTCTCAAATTTTGCTTTGACTAACAAGAATCAGGGAAGTACTAGTTGTCAAATTTTTTTAAATACTTTCTCTGTTTTTTTTAATACTTTCTCTGTTCTGTAACCAATGGAATGCAAGTTAAGGAAAAAACAACAACAAAAGCTCACCTTGTTATGCTCTGCTTAATATTTTCAGCTACTTACACTGTAGGAACTACTCTAGGAATATGATTTTCTATAACTGTGCATTTAACTTCAATACACATACTATTTTCCCCTTTTGCTTATAAGAATGCTATACTGTAGTTACAATAATTCATAACTTTTTCTCTCTAATAGGCCCATTAAAGCCAATATTATATCAAGAAATAAATAAGAGTGCTTTAACGTAATGTTTTTGGCAGAATGGTTTGTTTCTTCTCACTTTTGGAAGCTTTTAAACTGTCAAGTTAAAAGTTTCCTTGTTATCAACATTAGTCTGACTTGTTCAAAATTTTAATCTTCCTTCCTCTGCTTGTGTAAATGTGGATGCACCCTATGGATGCAATGATCAGTTTAAAGTACAAAGAATTCAACAATTTTCAACAAGTCCAGAGCTAGCTGTGCATTTCATGATTTTACCCAGATATAGATGTGGCTTATTTACTCTAATAAACTAGTTTTACACCAGATCTATTTGATTCCTATTCTTATTTTTGTTGTCTTAATAGTTAATAGTGATTGCATTGATTGCACATATACCAGTTATTTTGAATTTGAATGCAGAGGTATTAAACATTTCAGGCTCATATTTCACCCAGAATTTCTTTATTCACTTGGTTAGGCAACGGAGACATACTTTCTATGGTGTTTCCCTATTTTCAAATGTAATTTCAGAATATTTCAAGAATCCTCACCATTCCTTGACTTGTTCATATGCTCTTATGTCATTGTTTTATATCCATTCCTAGAAATATCTCCTTTTATGTTCTTGTCTAGTTATATTTCTATTTTCAGGTCACTGAAAGGCCCTGGCAAATACATAATTAGTATTTTGCTCTCCTTCTCAACACCAGAACAGACCATTACTGTGCCTACAGTGTATTCCCTTTACAAAATTGCCATCCAGCAAACCTGCATTCTTGTACTCCCAGCAAGATAGTTTCCTCATGGAATTCTTCACATACCAACTTAGTATCTTCACAGGCTTTTTTTTATTATTATTATTTTAACTAAATTCTACCTTTTCAAAGATTTTTTTTCTCTAAATATAGTGTTTCACAGTCATTTTCATCTTAACTGCTGACCTCTTAGTAGCAACTACTCAAAAACTGGAATAGCTTCCTTTTATGTCTTATTCACAAAATTAGAACTACTTTCACTCATCATGAGCATTTTGCTAAACTTTGTGATAATTCCTGTGCATTTGAATTTCTTCTGCCGTGGAGATCACACGAACAAAAATTTTTACCCCTGACCAAGCTGCACCATTGAGCAAATTACAACATTTGTTGCTGATCTTTATTAACACCTGTTACCTGTGAAGTTTCTTTTTTAAAAAATAGTTTTTAAAATAAAAGTTTGTGATGCAATATGCAAATAAAGAACCAAGTGCTTCCAGTAGTAAAGATGATTATCACATGAGAAGGGAGGGGGGAAGCAGAAATACAGTATGAACCTAAGACAGCATCTTTTTTTTTTTTGTACAGTCTGTTCCTAAGCATTTCTCTAGCAATGAGGAACTATAACAGGGTGTGGGTGAACAACAACAACAAAAAAGGTGATAAGTTGTTAGCATCATCCTGGTCTTCATCCTGCATTATCTGCTTGATATATTCACTGAGACTATCATGTTACATCCTACAGCATATGCAGTTTCACTACAGCTTCCAGTAGGGTTGCCAGTGGAGCACTCGTGTACCTCCATATGCAGAATGTGAAGCAAGAGTAATTGTAAAGCACAACTGGGAAATAACTGTGGAGTCAACTAACTGTATCAGATACAGTCTAAGAAACAATGAATAGCCCTTTCCTTGCTTATAATCCCGTTTTAGGCAGTTCAAGCAACCTTCTCGCTTTCTTTTTTTTTTTTTCCCCTACTGTCAAGGGAGGAAAAAGAACAAACAACCATGATTTTCAACAAAAGCAAAACACCGGTATTCAAATTATGAATTAGGAGTTTATTGTTTATCTGACCTCATTCTCAAGCTTTCTTGGTGTAATCTGCTCCTAAGAGAACATTCTGAGACTGACTGTAATTTACACCCAAGCAAAGTGTAAATGAAAAAAACACTAGCACCATTTCACGCAAGGAGATAATGATGATCTATGTAACTCTGTTTTGCATCCCCTGTGAAGATGTGTACATAAGATATGAGGTTATAGGAAATTTAGTAACTCTTTTTTTCATATTTAATATCAAGATCTACTGTAAAAATGGTCACGGAAGATTTCTTAAGGATATCATCATCTTTACCTAAAGCATTTTTCTCTGTTTCTTTAATGAAGTTATAGGAACTATAATAGTAGGACCTCTTAATGAATCCTTGGTGTTCTTATTTCATTATTATTTTTGTTTTTTAGCCTAGTGACTCATCCATTCCATCCAGTAACAAAAATTATCCTGCTTGTTTCTTCACTTCATCATGGCAGAGAAACTTCTGCATGTTCATAGCTTTGAACGCTGACAGTTAAGGTTGTATTAGCTTTCCTTACCCTACTGCAGATTCCCCTTTATTTAAAGAATTTTGAAAGTATAGCCAGATAGTTTTCTGTTTAAGGAAAGGGATTTAAGAGCTACTGCCTTTTGCTGAAAGTCCATCTTCCTCTTCTCCACCAGGGACACCAGAAATGATGGGCCTCACCTCTTCCCTTGCAACTCTTAACTAACACACTAGCTAACAAATTAAACAGGTTCTTGTGTCAGCACAGTACAATTTGGAAGCAGTACTCTTCTGGTGTAGATAAGTTTTTGAGAATAACTGCCTGTAAAACAGAGTGTTATATAGAATTACACCTAACCAGGAGGTTCTGTCTGCTGTAGCATTTTCTTTACATTTCCACCTAGCTGATATGCTCTCTTGGGAAAGACATATTGGCAAAGCTTGTCTTATTTACAGATAGCTCAGCTACCACTCCAAGACACTGTATTGCCCAAGACTGCAATGTATCTGAGGGAGCTTCAGAGTGGCAAGGCCTCTGAGCCCTTTTTCCAGTACAGGCAGTCCTGAGGCTGTTGAAGGACCATAAGCTACAGAGGAGATCCTATCTTTGGCAATTACATTAGATTCCTTCAATTAAAAGGATATGATTACTCCTTTCAGTGTATATCGTGCGCTACTTTAACCAGTTGAACAACAAAAACTAAAAGAAAATAATCACTGTGGTTAAAGCAAATGGTTTCCACAAAGCCTAATGTAGATCAACTGTCTCTGCAAGTCCCATCAACAGACCAGTCAAGTAGGAATATTAATTTTGGTGTTGTGTTAATGTGACAATAAGCAAGGAAAAAAAGACGGACTCAGAAGAACAACGTAAAATCACAAATAGAGTTTTGCTCTATGGGCGTGGGAGCTGGTAATGATAAAATCAGAACGTGTTTTTGGTTGCAAAGGCCATAAGAATGTCACGTGGTTCTGTCCCCTGCTGAAACCACGACTGCTTCGTGTCTAGATGAGCAACAAATGGTGATGCCCACTATAGGCCTGAGCTGTAATTTTTCTCCAGGCTTCAAAAGAAAATCTAGTGTCACTGCATAATCCCTGAGGAATGTGACTACCATTTTTTTTTTTTTTAATTCAGAAAACTGATTAAGGAAATGTTTTATTAAATTGCATATATACGGGCACAGCGTTCACCTTTAACCCATTTTGCCCTATACGATTGTGCAGTGGCAGTTTTAGTTAGCATGTTTAAATAACATTTATCAAGCCATTTCAAGTAGTGTCCAGAGATCTTTAATTATGTCTCTAATTAGAACTGGATGTACACTGTGGTCTATAACATGACTGTTCAAGCAACATTTAATTATGATGTTTCTTGAGTGATTACTCTTTTTTGAGACTGATAACTTCAAAAACAATTACTGAAAACCGTTAAGAGAAAGCCATTCTTTCTGCAAACATTCTTCCTACTAGGCAATTCATTAAAATAGCTGGGGAAAGCAAAAATAAAGTATTAGCATGGACAAGGGCAATTTAACATATTTCATTCAGCAGAAACACATTTTTTGAGGTATTTACTTGGCTGTAATTATTCTGATCTTGTACTAAGAAAGCATGTGTAGGAATTTTTTTCAATCAAATGATCAGGAGAGATAATCCAAAGTGCTCTACAACAAAGGTTGCAATTAATTCTCTTAAGCTTTACCTTTATTCTTCCTAAGAACACTGTAATTCTGTGAATTATACCTCCTCCTGCTTTAGGCACTATTTTCTATATTACCATTGGAGCATAATAAAGCATTGGTTCAGTTTTGTGTAACACTGAGAATGAGATTAAACACAGCTCATGCTTTGTTTGTATTCATATAACTGTATTGACAAGGATTCTGTTTTTTATTTCAGTAGGCAGTACACATACAAAAATCTGTTGTGATTATTAAGTTATGAAATAAAGATGGCATGATATGACAGACTAGCATTTGGAAAGTACTTCTGAAAAGATATGCAGCAAAACTGAAAATATGCCTAGAGCAGAATTTCACCCCAATATTTATGGATTATAAAAGCGAGATCTGATATATGATTCAGGTAAACATGCCGTGTGTTTTTCAGTACATTGTGGCAGTATTTTATAACTACCTTTCCTTTCATAAAGTAAAACATTAGATAATGCACATGCGACTGTGTACATTATTACATAGTTATAAATGCATTTAATCAAACTGACTAATTTTATGACACTTAACATCATGAGATGTGCATGTAAATGGATACACATGCAAACTTGTTTCTTTTAGAAGGTTTAACTATGTTTCCAGATCCTGCACATGTAGCTGTACTTTAAACTCCTTTTCAAACATGAAATTTCATTTGGAACAGGTAGAGCACTCTCCTTTAAATTGTGACCTTAAATAGCTGATCATTCAAGTGTCAGCAGTTTGTCTGCAAATACCAAAATGGATTTTGGATGGCCTCCAGAATCTCCAGAAATTATTTGTCAGTGCAGAATGGATTATGTATTTTTTACAATGAGGAGCCCGGTCTATCAGTTTTGTTATTTCTCTTCTTGATGTGTACAGAATATATACATTTATGCTTTTAAAACGTAAAGGTCAGCTTTATGAGGTGCCAATTAAGTGGATAACTCACAGCACTGCACCTTCCCATTTATTCTGCTATTTCTGCTGGCAGTGTTAAAAATGAGTAACACTTACTGCTCTGTCCGGTATTGAGTTTCTGATTCACCCTGACAGGATACCACTAGCAATTATTCAGACTTTTTCCAGCTACTAAATTTAGTTACATTATCTTTTAAGATTATACTGAGTAATACTGAACAATTTTGTTGGAGTACTGCACACAACTCTATTTTCCCTGATGTGAATGAAAGTCAACAGATCGTAGGAAGCCTCAACAAAGCATAAAGCTGTTGTTTGGGAGTAAGAATGTTCAAACAGGAAAAATCAGTTTAAAAAAATAATTGACAGTTGGCTGTGTTTTTTATGCAACTATGAGAAACTACACTAACAAAGTTATCTATAAAGAAACTTTTGTTTAGTTGTTTTTGAGAGTTTATTGTGGGATTGTTTGTGTGTTTGTTTCCAAGTGCCCTTGAACAGCGTATCCACTTGAAAACATTTGCCAATCAGAAAAAAGTTTTGGTCACGTAATGAATGATGAAAAGCAGCCTAGCAGATGCCGTACAGTCACATCATATGCACTGCAAGTGCAAAATAATTTTAATACAATATCCTAAAAAAAACAGTAAATTACACATCATAGACGAACTGTTTCACACAGTAAAATTACAAAGTAAAAACCTTAACCTCTGCACTTTCAGAATGCTTTAGAGTTATACAATACTAAATAAAAATATATGGGGAGGAGGGGCAGAGTAGGGAGGAATTTGAAAAAAAAATGATAGGAGAGGACTATTCTAATTTCTATTGTTAGCTTGTATATTTAGAGATCTGTGTAGGTATTTACAGTCTCAAAATTTTTTGAAGTTCCAATCTGCCTCTAAGTATAGACATATGATTTGAAATCTTAAAAGTGATTACCTTTAAGCAAGGCTGAGAATCAAAAACCATCCAGACAAATGCTTTACGCTCAAAATAAAAAGATGGCTTAAAAACTTCTCAATTCTAACCTCCTACTGTTATTTAAAACACTAAATAGTCTTTTTGACAGCTTGTAGAAAATACTGGAAGAAAAAAAACAGTGCCTCTCTGTTACCTGAAATTGCTTTTACTTATTATGGGTATGAAAGTATCTCATCTTTATAGAAGTTAGATATCTATCAATTAGATATCTGTATGAAATCCTAACTTTCAGACTGTGTATAAGACAGTTATTGGAACTAAATCTTATATGAGCTAAACCCATTCATAGAAGCAATAACAAAACAGATTTTTTTGAATAAATTACACCAAAATAGCATTCTGTCCTTTTAAACAGGAGAAAAAAAATGCTGTGTTTAGAAATGAGTTAAATGAAAGGACTGTTTTTTACCCACAAATCTTTTAGCCAACAGAAAGCAACTGATATTCTGTTTCTGTAAGCATTATTTTTGCAACACACTCATGGGCATATTTACTTTTTATTTGTATGTATGCTTAAGTAATTCCATGCTCCCAAATATAAGGAGATTTTTATGTGCCTATTGATACCAATAATATAAAAATCCAGAAATGCAAAATCAAGTTATTAGCTACTAAAGTTTTTATGAACCCAAAACTCTATGCTCTTACCTATTTTTCAGTTCTTTCATTTTCAACAAATCTACAAAGGCAGGTTTACAACTAACTAATCCTTTAATCTCCCAACTTCTGTCCCTATAACTAGACACCAACATAGTTTTGACATTCAATCAAGTGTATATCTGTAAAATCCACACATGCAAAGTGCTTTTTCAGAATATCAATTTTTTTCCCATGAATTACGACTCAGCTTGTGTAAGCTACACAAGACACTAATAACAGAAGACACAACAACAAATTCTGTGTTTTAGCTAGTAATTGCATTACACAAAGCCATAGCAAAGCATTACTTCAGCATCACTGGTTTCTCAGGATTCTTGTAATCAAATACTATAATAATCTATCATTCTGTAATCACTATACAAAGTTGGAAAGGTAAGCATGTGGCTTCCAGAAATATAACTGAAGAAACAACAGTATTGTACAACTCTACAGGACTTCCACTGATCATCATCAGTTTTGCAGTGCTGGAAGCGTGTTAGTGAGGCAGCAGGGGTATTTAATCAGTAGGGAAAGAAGGCTCTGTCGTTCTTTAAAAACAGTGCTCCCAGAGTATTTGGGGAAGCAAATGGATACCAGGTAAAACCGAAGGAAGCAGAGGGCAAGAAAAAAGTTAAATAAATTGAAATGCATATAAAAAATGTGGCTTAGAGACTTTGATGGAAGAGGCAGTATTTCTTCCTCTGGTTCTAGGAAGATGAAGCCAGCAGCAAACGAAGAGAACGCTGTTAGAAAGGAACCAGATTTCCTAAAGGAGACCAAAGCCTAAGCAAGAAAATGACAGCCTTCCCTCTGTCAGGGAAAAAGGCAGACTAAATCACCTAAATGCGCTGACCTTACAGGGTAAAAAAAAAAAAAATGGGGAAAAAGGAATTTACCATATTGTAACAAGTTTGCCTAGGCTTTTAATTCAAAACAAGATTTTGACTGAATTCACATGGAAGTACAATAAAACTGCATCTTTCCTAGCTAGCTTAAACAAGTAATGCAAATGTTTTCCTTAATTGAGAAAAAAATGTATTTTTTTACATGGCAAAAGATGTCTGTCTATGGACTATTTTAAAAAGTGGTTTAATTTCTAACTTACCTTCAAATCAGGATAATTTTCTGCATATACAAACAAGAAATTACTGTGAGATAGTGGTGGGTAGAACGCTGCCTGGAGCTCTCCCCTTAGCCCCATCTCTAGCAGTCTATGTCATAAGAACAATAATTTTAGTGATACTGATCAGATTAGAAATGGACAAGGATTTCTCTCAAGATATTAATTTGACCTGTAGGAGCTTGTCCAGAAAACAGGTATCAGAGAGTTCGTACATTTCATTATTTCTCCCATCTTTTAATCCATGCTTGCAGTCCCACTACAGAAAATGGGATAAGGAAGCTTGGATGGGTTAAAAAAAAAAAAAAACAATAAGAAATGGTTTACTTGCTTGTATTTGGATTACTGACACAAGAAATGAGTTTTGTGAGTATCATCATAGCTAGTAATGTCCCTTGCCTGTTTCACTCAGAATTTCTGTGATCCAGCCTTGGACAACTGGATGATCTAGGGATTTCCATAATCTTGTCATGAAAATCTATGCATAAAAGATTAGAAGGTGGTTCAGCTTTATTCAGTGAGAAGCAATAGTCCACTACACCCAGCCCAGCCTCACTCTAGAGAGCAAAGATTGCAATACAGTAAGACAGCTTTATCTCTTTCACCAGATTGACATTAAGATGGCTATCTTCATAATGCTGTGGAATAATTGTGGAATTAAAGATTAACTTTCTCTTTCCCTTTACAGTATCTTACTTTTCTAACTAATCAGGATGGCACCAGAAGATCCATTTTTACTTTTTATATATGCTATTAGAAATAAGACAGACAATTCCAAGCTCCTAAATATTAAAGTAGGCTCCCTTTGTTCAGCTTTCTCATTGTATTTCCTGAAAGTTACATCTCATCTTTGTTCAGTAAATGTTTCTAAAAAACTGTTTTGCTAAACATTTCTCTCTCTACCAGAACAGGTTTTTACTCTGAGTAGGAAATCACTTTGGATAAACTTTATTTTCTGTGTTCGTATATATTAAATAAATAAATAAAGTATAAATTGCTCACTAAATGGTAAGAATGTTAAAGAATGTCAAATTAGCTGAGTTAGACAGTTGCTCCCCCTCTCCCTAGTGCCACCACTCTTTATCAGAAGTTTTGTGTTACTTATGCATTTTGACATTATGAACCAGTGCCTAAAAGATCCCTCATTTAGTCATTGTCAAACTAGATTCTGAATGGATCAATAAATATAGAATAAATATTAAATCTTGATCACTTATCTTCAAAATTCTTTGTAAAACTTTAATTCTTATAACTTCCTTTTTTCAAATGAAAAAAATATAAAAATTGAATAATGACACTATAAGTACCAAATTTGGTATAAGTATGCTACATGTGCAGATATTTACTCTTTGCATTCTTTTGTCTTTGAGCATAGGAATGGGCAAAACTAGTTCTGCTTAGGTCCAAAGGCAATCATCTCACCTATGTGCGTACATGGTAGAGGGACATGATGCCAGCTATTCTCTCCATATTCTGACCTGCAAAGTTCGTGGTCTCCTGGTGCTGTCTCCACACTGGTTTCCGCTGTGCAAAGTCTTCCATTGTTCTTTCAGTATCTAGAGTGGGGCCATAAGAAGGTAGGGGACAGACTCTTTAGCAGGGTCTGTCATGACAGAAAAAGGGGAAATGGTTTCAAATTAAAAGAGAGGAGATTTAAACTGGATATAAGGAAGAAGTTTTTTTACAGCAGTATGGTAAGGCACTGGAACAGGTCGCCGAGAGAGGTAGTGGAAGCCTCATCCTAGGAGACATTTAAGGTCAGACTGGACCAGGCTCTGAACAACCTGATCTAGCTGTAGGAGTCCCTGTTCATTGTAGGGGAGTTTGACTAGGTGACCCTTCCAACTCAATAAATTCTATGATTCTATAATTGTTCTGCTACATCTGAACGACCTGCTTTGGCATTAGTGGTTTTGTAGGTTCATTAAAAGTATATATACTACCATGGATGACATGGTAGCATATACAAAGAATTGGTTGACACAAACTCTTAGTTATTGAATAGCGCTTTGAGAGCATATAGAATGTGTACTGTTTATCAAAAGACTGGATAGGGTCTGTGATGAGAAGGGTAACTTAGTACCTTTTAGGTAATAGCTCAGAATTTAAACTGTTCCTGCAGACTGTGAGAAATATCTCCTTCTCAATCCCTGATGACTTCCTTAAGATAATTTAAACTATCTTACTAGATATGGGTAAATCTGTCTCTTGTTAAAACTTTTCTACTTTGTATCATATAATAATATTAGGACAAAGAGCAAGCATAATGCACCATCTTGGCACAAAGACAGTGAATGGTAAAACAGGATATGAAAGCATATAGGAAGTTGTTGCTGGTCAGAACAGTGTCTTTCAGACACAACTAGACATTTACTCAAAAAAAAATTAGGTTTTGGTATGGTAGAACTGCTCTTGCTCTAGCAGGTGGTTTAAGACTATAAAGTACTATCAATTTTTGCTCTTACAATACAACATGCATTTTTTATTTGCCCAGAAGAACCCCTTTAAAATAGCAGTGGTGTCAGTATAGATAAATAAAGAAATAAAGTAGAGCTTTATAAGCTTTAGCAACTTCTAGAGACATCTTGAATTTGGATTCCCTGGACTTAGCACAACTCTCAGTATAAACTGCTACACTTTTAGATTCTAGCAGAAATTGTTGCTTTACCGCTTTGGTTGATCTGTATGATCTTATAGCCTATGAAGTCCAATGGGCATGCTTCTGTCTAAATCTCAGTTATTTTCTTTTGATAGCTTATTTACTAGAGTCTCAAAGAACAAATCGTGCACTAAGCAATGACTTAGAGGAAATTAGCAGGAAAAAATATATATATAAAGACTGAGAGAAAAGAGGCAGCCCAGGAGGGAAAATTAAAAAAAGACAGGGAAAACATTTAATGCTGTTTTTGTGGTTTCATATATGCAGACACAAATAACAGCTAAATTCTACCATCTAGCCCAAAAAAGCATGGTAGATGACAGAGTGTGAAACACTAAAGCATTAGACAGACCGTCCAACATGTATTTTTTTATTCCAGTTTTTAAATTTCCATCTTAGTTTGAGAGCTTTCAGAGAGTTGATTGTCTATCAAGGTAAAGCTGGGTTAAGTAACAGCTGGTGCTTTGTCTCACTGCTTCACAGAAGCACAGAACATTTCACCAAATACAACAGAGGCACTGAAATACTGACTCCATTTTTTTAAATTATTTTTGAATATATATTACTGCAGCATAAGTGGCTGAAGGGAAGGGGCAGTGCCAGGAGCCACCAATGCCCTCCACGCTTCTGATGGCCATGCTCTGCCTGCACCACAGCTGCCATAACTACTGCTGTCATGAGGGTGAGGCCTGCCTTTCATGGTGGCATATCAGCAGCACAAAAACCACTTACCAGCTGTGAAAAAAGGTGAGCACCATTTCTAAGATAGCTGCATCAAGTTTAGTGCTTCCTCGGACAGCAAAATTAAGGGGTGAATCCTACTCTCTCCTGTCTCTTCTTGGACCTGCCTCCCATCCTCTGCCTGGAGGGCTACCATAAAAAAAATGTGAAAATAGATGGGAGGAAGGCAAGTTATCTTGTTTCTCAGCACTGGAAAACTATGTTCTCTTTTTTTCTTTTTCTTTCCTGTGGCTTGCATGGTAATATTCAGTAGATTAATGGCTTAATCCATAGCGAGGATGCACAATTTACATGTGAGAAACATGTCAGAAACACTGTATGAATTTCTTTTCAGCAGGGATGGGAAGAGAAATTAAAAACAAGGAGTCTGTAACATCAGCCGTAGGATAGAATTGTAGAGCTTAGATTCTGTTTTAGGTATTTTCTGTTCCTGTAAGAGATGCAACTTATGTCTGTCATCTCACTTGACAGTAATGGGAATTTATTAATCATGAGCCAAATAACCCATTTCATTTTTCCTTCTCTGGTTACCAAACCCACAGCCAGACGACACAGCAGCCAGTTTTTCTGGCCAGGTTTACTGACGATCAGCCTCTACTGTTCCTGTAGCTTGCCTGGTTGTAATGCTCAGCAGGGAGCATGTGTTCTTACATGCTGACTGAAATATTAATACACAAAATTGTACTGAGGTTTCTGATAGCAGCAGATTGGTTTCTTTGTGGTTTTCTGATTAGAGGTGTATTGGTGATTCCGAGAAGCCGCTGGCGCCGAAATTGGTTAAACCTAATAAGGTTTTGAAAGCTGATAGCGTACTTTAAGAGTTCGGAGTCACAAAGCTGCAGACCTGGCTGACCCCAGCAAATTACAGTGTTTGTTAATGTTCTGCTATAGACATCTTATAGTTGGCCAAAAACAGATATATTAAGTGAAAAATTGACTTGCGGTTCACAAAGACAGGGTCGCCTTTATGCCTTGTTTCTGACAGTTGATAGACTTAGATGTAAAAGAGGGCATCATGGCTTCTGTTTTTATCAGGGCTCTTGGGAACGCAGCCTTCAAAAACATTAACTTCAGCTTCCAACTAAAGAAACATAATTGCCTTAAAATCTTTATCATCATAATCTTACACAATATGTGCCCCTTGGGAAATCTAAAAACAATTTAAGGAATGGAAGGCATGGGAAAAATCCTTTTACTTTGAGCATGGTGATTATAATCATATAAGCTTTTAGAATGAGTACAACTGAAATATAAAGAAAGAGTGATTAAAAAAAGCACTAGAATTTATACTGTGCTTTCAGAATCAATGTTAATTAAATGAAGTGGTGGCCAACTCACGGCTTTTTAACTGAATCTTCTTATTAAATATTTAATGACAATAAGTTGACTTAGGAACATTTCTTGTGATCTTTTGAGAAGGGTTTTACAGAAATTCTGTTTTGAACCAGGACAAGTTGACAGCTTTAAGAGTCCAGTAACTGAAGAGGAAAAACGGATTTAATCGTTACTAAGTCTAAATTAATGCAAATAGTGGACAGAGGTAACAGACCCATGACTCTCATTACAATCTTGTTACACTCTCAAGAAGGCATCTGAATTCCCCTGCTTCTCCTACTCAGTAATGAAAACACTTTCCTAAGTGTAGGCCAACACAATTGGGTACAGCAGTCAGCAGATTAAAAGACTGGGAAAAAAAGGAATAAAGGTGTAAGATGTCCATGATGTGGTCTTTAGGTACGTGGCTGATGTTCTCAAGACGCAAACCGTAAGGCCTCAAAGAATATAGCATCAGCTGCACCATTTATTCACTATTTGCTGAAGTTCATTTTATAACTTTTGTTACAAAACAGCCTGAGTCAAGGCTAGGCTGAACATTCCATTTTGGTAGCTTTTCAGGCCTGAGAACCTTGCAGTCCTGACAGGACCATATGAAGAAGCTAACCCCTCACAATAGCAGCAGTGTTGCCAGGGAGAGAAGACAGCCCTCCCTGTCCACTGCAGCACAGACTGAAGAGATGGTTCCAGTGTTAGAGAGAAAAGGGAGTTCATAGAGAAGGAGTGGGAAGATACTTTCAACACTGTCTTGGGAAACACGATGAGCCAGGGGCCACCAGGCACTGCCTGGACTGCTAATCACTTTAAAACATGTGCTGTTGCTGTACGTGATAAGCTCTCAATACATTTTCTCTCAATATGTCACTGCAGAGGCAATTGATTTAGATGCAAAATTCTCTTCATTAAATAACCTCTTGACATGCCCCTTTTAGGAAATGAGACTTAAATACAGTGAGCAAAGTGAATAGCCTGTAATGATTACACATGGAATTTGAGTGTAACCTGAGATTAAAATCTGGGAGTTTCTGATTGATAGTGATACTTTGTGGGGTGTGAATTTAAAAAAAAAAAAAAAAAAAGAGCATACTTGGTGAGATTTTTTTAAACCATTTGCTTTTAAGTTCTAGCATTGGCCTGAATTCTTTCTATTCATCTGCTACACCAGTGACTACAGTGTCACTGCTGTCGGTGGCTGCCTGAAGGCCCAATTCAATCAATGATCAAAATATTCTTTTTCTGACAGTGCTTCTGGGGACATCATAAACTGCCACAACTAGCCTCAGTAGGGAAGCTTTCAGCTTAGTTTTTACAGTGGTCTCTAATTCTTATCCTCAGGTAAATTTTAGGAGAGAAAAGAACTTTTCCCACTGAAGGCAGAATAAACACTCTCATAATCATCAAAAAGAGCTGAGATGTCACTTCTCTTTAGTTTTACTTCTCTGTATTATAGTTTTAAATAAACCAAAGTTTCTAAATCATCTGTAATTTATCAGCATATGCAAGGGGTTCTTCCTCTGTTTTCTAATTCCAAAAGCTAAGAAATGAGTGTCGAGAACACTTTATTTTTAGAAAAAGAAAAGGAGTTAAAAAAAAAAAAAAAGATGACTTTACAAGTGAAAACTGAGTGCTAACAAGATGAAGTTATATAAAGATTTACAGAAAAGATAACCAATTATATGGAACACATTGAAATCAACTGCTATTATTAAATCATTCTCATTTTCATATGATAAGTTTCTCTAGCAGGTCCACTTCTGAGAATGTACAAACAGCAGGATAACGTTGTAATGAAATATGAGATACGTGTGTTGACACAATATTCAATGACTGACTTTTCACTCCTCCAGGTTGCAAACTGTGAGCTGAGCAGGAAGAATAACGAAGTAATTACTTTTGCCTTCTTGGAACTTTGACTTTGCAAAGTATTATTCTCCCCATTTTTAAGTGTATTTCCCTCTTATCATTCCACTGATGTATAAAATTAGGACTGCCCTGTCGATGCTGGAAGCTCAGAATTTAGTACCACTTTAAGACAATGCAGTACATGTCAGTGACTATCACAGAAAATATAAAACCATCAATTGAAGAAAAGTTGTGTGTTTAAAGCTGTAAAAGCTTATTTTGGGGAAAATAAATTTAGATGTTTGCATATAAAAACCTTATCTATTCCTGCCTAAAAATATGTACTGCCAGTTTGCAACTAGATTTTCACTCCTAATTCAGAACTGCAAGAGACTCCGTAAGTAACATTGCTACAGATCTAGTACTGAGAATTAGAATAATGGCAGCTCAGTAACAAGTAATGAAAAAAAAAAAAAGAAAAAAAGGCTGTTTCACAAAACTTTAAAGGAGGATGAGAAAACAAGCTCCCTGTCGTTCCTCTTAGGGCTTAGTGTAGGATTACATCACATTTTTTTTTCTTTTAATCTTCATAAAAAATCACAGCCTAGCAGGAACATCATGAGCCAGTGCTACCTAGAAATAATGTACGTGAATTAATACTTCAAGGAGAGGATGACCTAGTGATGTAATCATGCGTTCCAGAATGCCCGAATGCCACCTGTGTAATCTGCACGAATTAGATGTCACCACTTTCAGATGCAACTCCTACCTTGTGAAAAAGTTTTAATTTGAAAAAAACCCAAGTTCCAATTCCTTCATATATTTTCATGTGTAGTAGACAGTGTGTGAATAGATAAGTTACTATTCAAACAAGTGCTAGGCATCAAGACAATTCTTACTGGTTCAATAGCCAAGTTAATGCTGGTAATCTTTGGCCAGAAGATCTTGAATTCTTTTAAGTAAAATGGAACACGTTCAGCAGAAATAAAGGCAGGATGTTTCCCACTTTGCTGAAGATAATTAGGATTCTCTGAACAGATGGGATAAACAGGATTAGGAGGTCTCAGGCAGAGGAATTATGTGCATACAGAGCTCTCATATTTAGAGAAGGCTTCAACATTAAGATGCTATATAAAAAGCATCTCCACTCAATAACAAATAAACAGAGGGATAGCTTTGGTAGCTGTGGTCTGAGAACTCTTGCGAAACTGAGCTCTTCAGATCAACTAATTGCAAGGTCTGGCGGCAGTGTTGAAGGTTTTCCGGGAAGCAGAATCTTGTAGCTACCTGCACACATTCTCACAATGGATGAGTATGTTCTATTTAAAGTACGAGTTTAAAGCATTTTCACTTAACTTTTGAAGGTGCTTTTCTTCCACGGAAAAAAAAGAAAAAAAATAATCAGATTTGGAACTGAACATTTTGCTAGGCACCCTTCTAAGAGAAGACACATCTCTTGTTTAAGGTGGGCAAATAGTTTATTTATTTTCATGGGGGAAAGAAGAGAAGGAAAATTGATTTCTTGAGTCAAGTTTAGCATTTTCTTCACAAACACTTTGATGGGAATGAGTATAGTGGCATTTCTGGGGTTTTCAAGAAGTGCAAAGTATTCGTAAGACAGAAATGATTCAAAATTATTTTGCAAAACCTTTTCTATCATTCCTCTTTGTCCCTCTATGGCTGATCTTTTCAAAGAGCATGGCTGGCTCTTCTGCTGCAATAGGAGGCCGTATCAACACGTGATCAGTTCGACCAAAGAAAAAAAGAAATGGAAATGCATAGTTGAATAAAAAGCATAAAGACCTCACATGCAACCGATACTCCTTAAATGGGCTTTAAAGGAAAATAGACTGTGAATCTTAATCTGTAAGTATAAACAGCCTTAGAATAGTTCACTAAAGTGTATGCTTATATTGCAAATGACAGTATTGATCAAAATAACAGGATCTCATTGTTTCCCAGAAAGAGCTGCAATGAACTGATTGGAATTTCATTTTGAGGTCATCTCTGGTCTCAGTTGTCTTCCCTGATACATGTATATTCAATAACCACTGTGATGTTAGTGACTTAATCACACCAGTATTTCAAAATTCCCAGTGCAGTCTCTGCTTGACGTTTGGATATATACATGCAGTCACCAACAGGAAAAAATATTTTTAAGCATACTACATATATTTATACAGCACCCTGTAACCTGAAGTATTTCAGTAAGTTTCAGAAACTATATACCGTTAGCAGACTTAAAATAAATCTGCGCCAGAAAGGTTTGCAACAGCTCAGCAGCATAAAAAAACACCAAACAAAAGCTTACTTGCTCATATATGAGAATGTTAGTAGTGGTTTATTTAGAGAAAATATTTTTTGTAGATTTTTTTTTTTTACAAAGTTGTTACTTAATTTGTCCAAAAAATGAAGTAAAAGTTTTAATGTTCATGCTAATGAAACAAGTTTATTATTTCTTCCCATAAGAACTCCAAGTTATTTATGTGGTATTCAAGTAAATTGCCTTTGAAGGTTGAAAGCGACAGTGGGGTTTGTCTAAATGAGGTTCCGGAGTTCCAGAGAGTCTGGAAATAAGATGTAGTGTTCAGTTGTATGGATGCAATTTTACTGCATTAAATTAACATTTTTCTGTATTCATATTAATGTAAGAAAAATATCATTCTTGAAATGTTATCAATCCTAGTTCTTTTAAGCTAGCTGTTTAATTCTCTGACTCCTCATTCCTGTTTCTTATATTGTCAGTTCCAGTTCTGTGGAGTTGTGTGTAAGTTTTAAGAGACTTGGTTAAGGTTGCTATGTCCTAATTCGCAGAAACAGCTGTGCATAATAAGTGTCCAATATTGATAAACTTTTAAGTTATTGTATTAGTGTATTATCAGTATGCATTATACTACTTACATTATTACTGTAGATATTAAGTGAGTGCTAAATAGTGAGATTTGTGAGTTAGAAGGCCAGAAATTCAAATCTGACACTGGGACATCATATTTGCATAAACATCGAGTGCTGAAAAAAGGTGAAAATAAGCGGAGTACTAAGGGCTAAATTTAATTGCTTTTCAGGTATTGTTGTGAATTTAATTCATTTCTAGAATTAAAGTCACACAACTTTTAACTACATTACACTCAAATCTTTGGATGTTTAACTGTGTCTCTGGCAGTTCCTTCACTGAAGCCAAAAAATAACCCTACAGCATTATAGAGAGCATTTTAAACAATCTTTGTCCTAGCATTTAGGCACAATAATACACAGCTTTAAAAGCATATAATTATGCTACTTTTGCTGAATTACATAGTGAGCAATGAGTTTTTTTTTTTCAAACATAACACATGAAATTGGATGCTACAAGTGAAAAAATGAAAATATTTAGAGTCATAACAAAGTCAGTCTTCCTCTGCTAATCCACAAAATGTATGGCTTGAGATACTCATTTTAGAAATCAGTTTTAGAATCCCGGGCTTCATGTTTCCCGCAAACCAAAGCCAGCATTATGACCATAGTTCAATGAATTGCCTCTAATTCAAATTTTCTGTGTCCAGATTACCAAAATGGGGATGGTAAAATTGGTACACAGGCTTGATCGGGACAGAAGCCGGTGAAACCACTGACAAATATGAAAATGTCTGCAGATAGATCAGCCTCAAACTCATAGTTGATGCAGATGATAGATACAAATTCTTTGTTATGCCGGATATAAGGAAAATATTATTTTACTGTAGGAGAGTGATACAGTCCTCCAAAAGCTGTGGAGACCACATTGCTGAAGACAGTTTGGGATTTTGTATCCCTGGAGTTTTCCAATTCTGAGCTAGCTGGAGCTACAGTTGACCTGACCTACTGTTCCTTCCAACCTCTCTATCATTCTTTGAAATCTACATTAGACTGAACATGATTTTACTGCAGCACGTCTTGGCTATGATCCTAAATCTCACATGTAGCTCTTCTTATCATGTAGATAACCCTTCCCAATGCCAATGACTGCAGAAGAAACTCATGTCCCCAGGCAATTCCTCAGATGACTGCTTCCAACAGAAGACAAAGAAGAGGATGAAAAGAATCAAGTCAAGTTTTGGTAAGTGGAGATCTAAAATGTACAGCATTGATCTGTTTATCCCACCTTGCCAAGAGTTACTTTGAAGTGCTAAAGTTAAGCAACCAGCCAGCCTGTCCTCTCTTCTGGATGATGACAGAATGACATCCAGGAGCATTACGAGATCTGTCCGCTTTTAAAATCACTTTTTGCAAATCTTGAAGAAGAGGAAAATTAGCTCTTATTAAAGTTCAGATTATTAAAAAAAAAAGGACTATTTGCAAGCAGCTACTGATTGTCAGTGTTGACCACACAGTACAGTGAGCTCTTTGATAATTACGGCACAGTGTTTTCCTTTCTATTTGATATAACTTTAAAGCAAATTAACCCGAGTGATAAATTTTGTATTTTTAATGGACCATGTTGTCAGAGATACCTGCAAGTAAGAGTCACTTGCTGGTGAGATTATGAAGTTATGGAACAGTCGTATGCTAATACATACAACACAATACAATAGCTAAATCACCAATTTCATAATGAGTCAAGAGCTCTGAAGCATGGGTCAGACTGAGGAAGATCATCCTTCAACTTCATCTCTGCAATGTTGCCCAGCAGTGAGGCTCTGAACTTTCTTATAGATATTGAATTTTAAAGAAATAAACTTTTGTTGTTGTTGCTGAGAAAAAATGAAAATAATGTTGCGAAATCAGTGAGGTTGGATTAAGAAAATAAAAAGGAGTAACACTGATTTGTTCATTAATTATCAGAAGGAAACAAGATTTTCATGCCCATTTTACAGTAAGACAGTAAGAGCCTGCTAAAACCTTCAGACAAAGCACACAAATTCTGGATTTGCAATTCCATGATATACGTGATAAGACTCTGCCCACATTATTTTGTTGCCAGCTATACAGATCTCTGCATTTTACATCTCCAAGATTCTGTCAATCCACAGAACAACTATTTTAAAAAGTGCTTGGTTGCAAGCTCTGCTGTAGATTTAACCTCTGTAGTTTAGATGGACAAAAAGTCCGACTCTCACAGCCAAAACAAAACATGGGAATATTTTAGCCCTTTACAGAAAGCACTAAACCATTTTACTAAAATTGATACTACAGAGGATACGGTTTCAAGTTTTTGTTTTTTTCTCTCTTCCCTCCCCCATTCCCCTGAGAGTACTATACTGAATAGTTTACTGTCTTGCTGTAGTACAATACTGTAATAGTAAGTAATATGTCAAAGCTATGTTTGGAACATAGTAACGCCGGGATTTTATATCAGACCACAGGTTTCAGACTAATCAATGTATATTTATAGTGACTTAATTACAGTGATGAGGTATGTTTCTGCTGCCATGAGGAAAACTGAAAGGAAATATATAGTTTCAATTATATATAGCACAACTCAGTGCAGTTTTGCAAAGTTTGCTATTAAGAAAAAACATTTTACCTCAGTGAAAATGGATTTTTCAATAAGAGGCTTTGGAGACATACTGTGCATTACAACAGGCGTAGAAACCAAACCTGTTGAAGCAAGCAGCGAGGCTTTAACTGACTGATATCGGGTTGAAACTCACTTGGACTCGGGCAAATCTTTCTGATATGCTGAGTCTCATGCCAGACCTGAAAAAAAGAGATAGTAAAGTTCTAGTTTCAGACTGTAATATTGATACCGCTTCTGAAATACGTTAGGGTTGTTTTTTGAAGTTGAAAATTCAACAATTCTCACACTTGAGAAGTGTCTTCGTTGTTTTCTTTTCTTAATTTGTTAACAGCAGACCACAGCAAGAGAGCCAAGAAAACTAAAAGAATGTTGTCGTTCACTCAGGTAATAGTAACTTTGAGGTCCGTAACTTTTCTTTTTGATAAGTTGTATTTTGGTAGCAGAGAAAGCGTACAGACTCAGATATTCATGTCATTCAGCTGCCTTTATCTATTTAGAAGCGAATGGAACTGATAACAGAAAGATAAAGGTGTGCTTTTAATTCTTCTTGATGGTTATTCCCTAAGAAATGAGTTTCAAATTTTCCTTGCTGTCTTAATTTGTCACTTGTGTCTGTTATCCAGTTCTGTGTTAGGAATTTTGGCTTGTGCATGACGCAGATTAGAGACCTGTAGAAAGAATCCTCTTAAGAACAGAATAAAAAAAAAGAAACAGCAACAAATGCTTCCTACGTTTTCTATAGCACAGTTACTCTATACAACACTGCACTGAACAGTGAGCACAAGGCAGGTGAGTCAAGTATTCATCTCCTTCTTGATACCACTTTTCTTATGTGGCCAGAAAGAGAAATCTATACTCAAATGACAGTGGCAAAGAACGCTTCCCTTCACTATGAGAGATACAGTTTCAAAGCAGTCTACCTGATTGATGGGTAGCAGGGACCTGAACATCATTTTCCAATATCCCTAAGGAGTGATTTGCACAATAGTGGGTATCCTGGAGGGTTTCTCTAACATTTTTAAAATTAAGTTTTATTAATTGATTATAAAATCTGACAAGATTATGTTGACCTTGGAGACTGCCTTTCTATGTTAAATTTTTTATGGAAGTTCCCTCGTAGATAATTTCAGCAGAAGACAGTAAAGTGAGTATCTTTTGATGTAAATGATTATATATTCATTGAGCAAGAATTTGGGGAGAGACGCTTCAGAGAGCAGCCAATAAGGCACCTTAGCAAGAGTCAAGTACCATTACCAAATTGCCAATTTTTTAAAAAATCAATCCGTTTTTTTTTTTCTAAGACTGTTGAGATGGTTTTGTATTGTTCTTTTATTTATTTTCAGGGGGAGGGGGGTAAAAAACACACAACATAAATATGCTAGTAAGCTATCTTACTCACAGAACCTTTCACTTCTTTCTTCTTAAAGATATGCTCTTAAACCCGAGAACAGAACATAAAAAAATAATATCAAAAGACTATAAATCATAGCAATTTGAATTAACATAATGTTAAGAAATTCACTGAAACATGAACATCAATAAACTGTAGTAGTGAGCTAAACGTGTAAAGCAAACATTTTGCCTTGATGTGCAAATGTGACTGTCAAATTAAAAAATGATTGTCAAAGTTCTGACAAAAAAGGAGGCTCAGAATGAAACTGACTCTGAATCTGGCCTCCAAACATCTGCAGTGATTTTCTCTTCTTTTTGCTTCTCCTTTTCCCCTCTCTGATGCTGCAGCCATCCCAGAGTTTGAAAGAGAACCGTGCATTTTATCCATCCTCTTCCCATATTTCCAGCTTAGCAATCTTCTGTTATTTCAGTAACAGCTCTCATGCTAAAGGAAGAAACCATGTTCTCCCACTAAAACTGCTTGTCCCATTCCCTTTCTATTTATAAAGCTATCTGTTGGAAATGAGCTCTGAAATGTTCTGTTCCTTATATTTTAGAGTGAGGAAAAGAAATTTTACCCAGTTTTATGAAATGGTCCACTCTTGCAGACTTTTGAAATATTCCTAAAGTTTGTTTAAAAAAAAAAAAAGTTTTATTTTTTTTTTAAAAACCAAAGGTATTAATGGTATTAAGTGAAATTGAGTTGGATAATCAACATTATCACCTTTACGTTATAATAATAACTTGAAGTTTTATCTCTTTTCTCTTTAAACAAGAGAGGAACAAAACAGAATTGTTAATAAAAATCATGTAAGATTCTTCTTTTTCCTTCTGTTTTTCCTACCTTAATATCACATATGTATAACTCTGACAAAGCGCTGTTTTAAATATGTGAAAATATTACGCCTTACAGTTTCCACTTATCATGCAGGTAAGTAATGTAACAACGGTCCTACTTGCTTTCAAATTTGCAGTAGCTTATCATCACTTCTCTGTTCAGGATGCTGAAGGTTTTTTAGAAGGAGATGAATATTTAGTCCAGTAGTCGTACTGCTAGCCTGAAGCTTTGAAAACTCAGGTAATTCTTTACTTTGCTGAAGACTTGCCATGTTTTTTTCTTGTTGTTTTCATCATTTATATTTTTTATATGGGAGGAAAAAAAAACTCTAGTACCTGTCTAATTTGTTTCATATTTGATACTCCTAAAGCTTCAGAAATATACTCAGGAAAATTGTATGGTAGGCATAACATTATATGCAAGCACAGTGTTATATACAGATTTGAAATGTGTTCTTTAGGTGTCTTTTTTTTTTTTCCTTTAAGGTGTTGTGTCACTTCTCTATTTAGGATGCAGTGTGTTCTTGAAAAGAATACAAATGTTTGATCAAGTAGTTATAGTGCTAGCACAAAGCTTTGAAATGTCTGGTAATTCCATTGTTTGCTATAGACTTACTGCACAATCCTGGAGAAGTCATTTTATCTGTCTGTTGTGATGCCATATTTGTAAAATCAAAATAGTAGTGTTCCTCTCTGTCAGAGGGGTGTTGTAAGGGTTGCAGTTTTCACAGGGATGAAAATTGCATCAGTGTCTTAAGTACACGAAGAATGATAGATGATTTTTAATTAGCAAAGACATTTTGTGCATCCACAGAAAAAGAAGAGTGACTCTATCATTGCTGATTTTGTCAGCCTTGAATGGAGGCAGCACAAGTCCAGCTAACACTCTGGCACCTGAAAAATGAAAGGAGGAACGTGATTCATGGAAGCCCTAAAATGATGCATGCATATTGACGTACAATGCAAATCACGGGGCAGTAAATACTGGTGTTGCAAAAAGAACACCAGAACAAACAAACAATAGACCAATAACGTAGCTTCAATATTATGGAACCTTATCACAACTCTCTTTTCTCATGTTAATGCATTTTGCACACTGCAGAAATTATACTTCTGAGGAGAGCCACTTTTCTGTGTTCTCTAAAGATTATTCCTTTACTCAGTGTTGAATCATGCATATCCCTTCCTGAAATCATTTTAATCTTCCCTCTCAAGCTCAGCTGCATTGAAATGTATATTCTTTACAAATGCTGCCTTCGTGGAACAATTACTCCATTTTGATTAGAGAAGCGCTCATGAGATCTCCACAAACTAAAGTCCATTTTAAATAGAATTACTTTTGATGCAGACCTGTCTCTTCCTGGGAGATAAAGGTCTCCTGAGATTTCTGACATCTTTTACCGCTTATGAGCAGCTTATTTTTTGATTCTCAATCTGACTTCTGGACTGGGGTGGGGGGAGGATATTCCAAAGTGTTTTCATCTGCATTAAGGGTAGGGGAGTTAAGATTTACTCTGGGACTATTTCCCCTAATGAACACAATTAGAAATGTTGAATATGAATTCTGTTTGGGGAATATCATGAAATAAAGATAGTACATCAGTATGCAAGACCCTGTTGAATGAAAGGTCCTGCAATAAA
The DNA here is from genome assembly GCF_002078875.1 of Numida meleagris. Classification (NCBI taxonomy): domain Eukaryota; kingdom Metazoa; phylum Chordata; class Aves; order Galliformes; family Numididae; genus Numida; species Numida meleagris. The sequence goes on along the minus strand of NC_034412.1, from coordinate 32,719,747 downwards.
TATGGAAAAGGATTGGTTCAGGTAAGGCGCAGAAAGTAGAGGGAAATCTTCTGCCAGAATTTGCCTGATGATCAAGTTCACTTTCCCGGCATTGCAGGAAAATTCCTTGTGTTAATGTACCTGTCTAAATAACAAATAAGAACACAGTTTTGTTTAGTCTGTCTTTCTTCTTATATTTTTGGTAATAAGCGAGAAGCATGGGATTTATAAGATGAAATGAGAGGGAATCCTACTCTTTAGGAAAAAAAAAAGCAACACAAGGAGACAAGGATTGAACAATAGAGGAACAGCAGAAAGATGATATGGAGATTTTTACTGCTTCTGTGTTTCTTTATAGTCTCTCTCTGTTGAAAAAAAATTTGGAAAGACAATCCTCTTGGCATTGGGAAGGAAGGAATAAACCAAAAAAGGGCATGCTTTTTTAATGTATCCTTTAATTTTTCTCTTTGCTTATGTTGTCAGGTAGTATCCGGCAAGCTGACAGATCTGAAAGATACTGATAGAAGCAAAATAGATATCTGAATTAGAATTACATAAATGAAGTGTAATGTTATTTTATATGTTCTTGCAAAGAAAATGTGCTTTGGCTGCAGTGTTTGCTGTGATCAGTGACCTTTCTCTACCGTCCAGTCATAAAGCATTTGAAAGATAGGTTTCATTTGCAAGAATGTTCTCGTAGAAGCAAGGAAGTTGAGCATTTCTCCAAGCAAACAGTGTCTCAAATAAAAATCAATTACAAACAAATGCATGTGAAAAATCAAAACCAATTCACAAATAATTTACAGGCAGTCAAAACGACTAAATTCATGGAATAAACTGATCACTAGTGATAGCCTATTTCTAATTTGGAATGACACCAAATGTCAGCAATTTACTGAGAATTCAAATTTTGGTATAGAAACTCTTTTCACTTCATCCATCATAGTCTGACACTACTGGGTTGGAAGATAAAGGAACCAAAAGTAAATAAATTCTGCTGGTTGCCTAAGGCAAGATTTAGTTTGTTACTCAGCTTGTCGCAGTATGCTTCACTTTTAATGAACTTTTTAATGAAATTCACTTATTTGAATGATCTGTTTAAAGTATTATTCTGTGAAAGAATAAAACATGTTTGTATGCCTATACGTTCAAAAAGAATGAGACTGCCATAGTTGTTGAGATCTTCCAATATATTAGTGGAACAGACTGCCCAGGGAAGTGGAGAAGTCACTGACCCTGGGAATTTTTCAAGAAATGCGCGGATGTGGCACTGAGGGACACGGGTTAGTGGGCATGTGGTGGTGATGGGTTGATGGATGGACTAGATGATCTTAAAGGTCTTTTGCAACCTTAAAGATTCTGTATTGCTAATTCAGAGGCTAAGGTAGCTCTTGGCATACAATTAGTATTCTCCTGATTATCAGTAAATGAAACCAAATTAACTACTGTGCAAAGACTAAACTAAATAAAAATTGCCTTTTTTTTTTTTTTAAAGGTAGCAGTGGGGACAAGAATAAGTTAATACATCACTGTGCGAAAGAAAGAGTGGAAAAACAGCGCAGAGCACTCGTGACACAGGGAGAACAAATGGAGCGTGAGGTTTCAGGGATATCTCTACCTCCTGTCAATAACCCCATCACTCCTCCTTGGTTAAGTGCTAAGATAAGATTAGGTAATAAATCTGTGGAGAATATTTTTGCCAGTGAAGTTGGGAAAGGTGGCAACAAGCAACCTTCAAAAAAAAATTGCTTCCATTTGTTCAGTCATCCTGATGGTGGCACTCTTCACTTTTAGATCCAGTCACACCTGCCACAGAAAGAGCAATAAATACAGTTGATTTAATGTTCAGGAATAGATAATTCAAAGACAACCTTCCCCCATTTTTTACATGCTTGACTCAAGAAACAGCTGTATAAATGTGCTACTTTAAAAATAATGAATTTTAATAATGACAGAAGGAAATCATGTCATTCCAATCTCAAACATTCTCTAGTCTTCTCTTTCTCTATATTTTTCTCCTCCCACTGTGCATGGCTTAGAGGACTGTTTTTCCTACTCTATGCTTTTATTTGATCCGTTCCTTCTCTTTTTTTATCAGGATAAAACGTTTCCGCAATATTCATGAATTCAGCAGCAGCGCAGGAGTGGGAGTAGGGTGTTGTTTTGGCACTGTTCCTCCTGCTGAGCCCCCTGCTCAAATAGAGAGTATAATCACATTTTAGAATTTAATGGGCTCTAAGTTGTAGAGGTTCTTTCAGTTTTTGTTGTTGTTAGTTCTTGTGGGTGGAACATGCTGGTAATTTTACTGTACTTCATACCTATGCCTCAAAGCAAAAATGTTCTGAACATGATAGGATTTTTTCTGATTCTTGCATTTCTGCATTGCTACCTTCCCATGTTGGGTCAAAACTACTTTTAATATATATACGGGTCTGGAAGTAATGTCAAAACTCTGGGATCAGTTTGAAGGACAGCCCCAAATTACTGTCAGAAGATTAGAAATTGCATGTTTCTATGTACATGTTCCCATTTACATGTTGGAAATGACTGTGTTGAAATTTGCATATATATTGGAAATTCTCAGATAAATTAATCCTGTTCTCGGACAGCAGTTCAGTTCATCCCTCTACAAACCCTCGTGCAGATCACCCAAACAATTTGTCTTGTCAAGTGATTCAGACTAAAGAGATACACAACCAACCCAAATACAAACTAAAGGTGTGTTTTATCCTACAATAAAACTGGTAAGTCCTCCTCTTTTCTTGCCCTTCAATTCCCTCCCATAGTCTTAAAAAAAACGGGGGGGAAAGCAGAGTAGTTGTTAGCCTAATTGACAACAGGGAACTACTGAAAAGATGTTGCCTCTATATGATAGCGGCATTCAACAGCCTCCCTCAGATTTAGATAACAATTGCGATAGCTGCGCAAACAAGCAGGGAAAAAACAACGTTTGGTCCAGCATATTTTGAGTCTTAGAAGGTGCAAAAGACGGATTGGTGAGAAATACAGAAACAATGTTGAAATGCGTAAGGGAAGAACTGAAATAACCATCAGTTATGTGATGTTAGGATTTTTTTTTTTTCATTTAAAGCTAGAAAGAGGGCAATGGGGAGTTTAATTAGGAAAAAAAAAAGAGAAATAAGAAAGGCAATTAATGTTACAGTCCATCACTGCCCTCAACGTAGTTAACAAGTAGCATTTTGTAGGCTGTAAAGCAGAGGTAATTTTTGAGGAAGTATTTGAAAGATATATCATGTCTATAAATCACATCGGGAAAACAAAAAATAAACCACATTTTTTAAGTCATATTCTACAAAAATAATATAGCCAAAGGAAAGTGCCAGAGATATTTATCAGTTTGGACAGTATTATATTTGTGAATAATATTACCAGTAAATTTGGTATCAGCTGTCTTAAGAAATATATGATAAAATCTGGTGATAGGCAAAGGAAGCTGACTATTAGCAAGGGCAGGTAAATATCATCTTACAATGTTTTTTGAAGATGAGCCACTTGCACGGGAACAAAACAAGGCAATTACGCAAGACGTTTTTAAGAAAAAATAAAAACAGTTTGCTAGATTAAGACTTACAGAAAAGTTAACTTCATAAATACTAAGGGAAATGAGAACATATAGTTTTATTGGGAAGCAGCCATTAAAGCGAGAGACGTAAAATCTGGTTTGGAGAAAGGAACACATAAGGGACAAATTCAGGACAAGGTTAGATGTCATAGCTGAGAAGGTAAAATGAAGAAAAGAGACTGAATGGTGGACTGAGTGACTGTCTACATTTTCATGAACATCAGAGAATGCTCTTAGGCATTGGGTTAGGGACAGAAAGAACTGATACTGCTGAAGTCTGAATAAAAACATGAAAACGTGAGGTTTAAAGCTGAAGGAAGGCTATGAAACTGGAAAGTATGTTAATAAGCATGAAGCGTTGTCCTTTCCCTGTGTGGCAAAGCATGATAGAATAGGTGAAAAACCCAGAGAGAATTATTCAAATTCTCTCGTAAACTGGAGGACAGGACTGTTTGTTTAATTCTTCACATGCATATATAACACACACACACACACACATATATACACATATATAGACATCCAGTTTTACAGCAGGAAGTTTATTTAGGCTCTGCCTTCAAGTCTCAAAGGTAAGCACCTGTGTGAAAAGCATTCACTAGATCGTGATAGAATCGTTTGAGTTGGAAGGGACCTTTAAAGGTCATGTAAGTCATCTCCCCTGCAACGCACAGGGACACCTGCAGCTAGATCAGGTCACTCAGAGCCCCATCCAGAGTGACCTCAAATATCTCCAGAGATGGAGCATCCACCACCTCTCTGGGCCATATGCTCCAGCACTTCAATGCCCTTATCGTAAAAAAAATCTTTTCCTTATATCCAATCTAAACCCTCTATTTCTGTTTGAAACCATTTCCCCTCATCCTACCACAACAGAGCCTGTTAAAGTGTGTGTCTTCTGCTTTCTTACAGCCTCCCTTTACATGCTGAAAGGCCACTGTCAAGTTTCCCCACAGCCTTCTCTTCTCCAGGCTAAACAGCCCCAGCTCTCTCAGCCTGTCCTCCTGGGGGAGGTGTTCCATCCCTCAGATCATTTTAGTGGGCTTCCTCTAGACATGCTCCAACAGGTCCTGTACTGAAGACTCCACATCTGGAAGCAGTTCTCTAGGTGAGGCCTCACCGGTGCAGAGTACAGAGGCAGGATCACCTCCCTCGACCTGCTGATCAACCTTCTTTTGGTGTGGCCGGGGATACAGGTGGCCTTACTGGGCTGTGAGGGCACACTGCTGGCTCGTGTCCCGATTGTGATCCACCAGTACCCCCAAAGTCCTTTTCAGGGGGGATATGCTCTCTCCTTTAATCCTCTGGTTTGTATTGATAGTGGGAGTTGTCATGACCCAGGTGCAAGGACTTGCACTTGGATTTGCTGAACCTCATGACATTCACCTGGGTCCCCCACTGGAGCCTGTCTAGGTCTCTCTGAATGGCATCCCCTCCTCTCAGCAATGCACATCTTGTTTCTGGAAATAATCAATGCTTTTAAAGACACAAAATGCAGCTTCTGGACTGATATCTGATGATGCTCAGTGGGTCTTATGTAAAGATAAATTCTATCCCGGTAGTTAAAAGACTTGGTCTAATGTGTCAGATTCATTGTTTAAGTTTTCCTTGCAATAATTTTCATTGCTTTTCACGCACTGAAATAATGTATGTTAATAACACTGTGTATGGTTAGTAGTTTCCCATCTAAAGTTTATTTTAACAAATGAGGATTACTTTTGCTGTCCTTGATGTGTCTTAGAACAACACAGTGACCTTCTTTAAAGTAATTCCTATTCAGCGTTCTAAATAGATGTTTTAAATAGATGTACTGAGAGCAGCCATTTCCTTATACCCAGAAACTAATAACACTGCTGCCATCCTCTGCTTTTCATTTATGTACGCTCATCTTACATTCCTGCACATCTCTCTCTGCATCTGCCTGTGCACAGTTTTGAAAAATAAGTTGGGGAAGTCTGTAGCCAGTATCGAGTATTACTGCATTGCCAAGAAGCAGGTAACAATGTTTGCATGTGGCCAGTTGCAGGAATGATGTAACTGTCTAGATGGCTGATAAAATGTAAGGCAGCTAGAGATTGTTTTTGTGTTCCCTTGATGATATCCAGCTGCACTATTTGCAAAACTCCTACTGTGTTTGCATTTGTGTGTGTGTGTGTATGCACAGCTGGTTAGTGAAGAATGCAGGCTGCTATATATTTAAAAACAGTAATCTAATCTCACTTCAGAAGGTGTTTCTTCCTCTTGTTAAAGAAGGATGCAGTTCACCGGTCTTGGCAGAGCTGTTGCCAGATACCCTAGAATGGCATAACCGAATTATGAGAAAACAGAACTGAGATCTAGAGCCGAGAAGCACGATATAGCATGTACAGTACCTGTCTCTGCCATGCTCTGGTGAATATTCCGAGTCCCTCATTTGCCTGAGGAATATAATTATACGCATTCTCCCTCTATTTATCTCAAAAGCTGAAGGAACTGCTGACAAGTAATGCCTTATCATAAAAAAAAATGATGAAGAGTATCTCACTTTTGGCTGAAATATATCCTCATGAAAACTATCCAGCCTTGATCTCTGCAAAAGATTACCAGTGACAGATTTCTAGCATCAGTACATCTTAGAGTACGCAAAAGATGTAATTTTTGTGGAAGAATTGGAAGATTGATCTTTTTTCTTTTTTTTATTAATCAGAGTTCAGAAGCAGGTGGAAACATTCATTGTCGATACACAGTTACTCACCTTTCCAGTAGATGGTAGTACAGATGTGCTTAAAAGTATTCAATTTGGGACTGAGAAAAACAGTATGTAGACATTTTCATGTACTGAACAGGGAGGAATTTTTAGCTGTATCAGTTTTTAAAATTAAGTCATGTGAAACTGGCACGGGGGAAAAAAAAAAAGAACATTGAGACTGTTCTTATTCCAGACACTGATCTTTAGCAAACAGCTACAATTCTTGTTTTGATAGAACTCTTGGTTGAAATGCAAATATTCATAACTGAAGGACAGGGATCTCTATAAACCATTGACACTCATAATGATTTACTGTTACAAAATCTGACTAGTGGTACATTATAGTCCCACTGAACGCTAAAGCCTATGGCTGTTTTGGACTGTATTAAAAGCTGCATGTATTCACTTTTTAATTTTTTTTTTTCTTTTTTAACTGGGCTTGACTTAACAGCATTGGAAGAGACAGGGATAAAAAACCTTTTTGTGACCAGCTGTACGAATTTTCCTTCACAGATTTGTCACACTTGCGTATGCTGATTTTATCAGCACTAACTGAACAGTCACATGATAACAAATGCTGCTCATTTATGTTCTAAATATGCTAGGGAAATATAAGATGCATAAGTTGGAGATATTTGAAGAATTGAATGTAAATAATGCAAGTTTTCTGCAAGTTTTTCAATTTTTTTTTTACCGTATTATGCTCATTTAAAAAATATATAAACAGAAGAGTGACCAAAGGAAAAAAAAAGGAATGGATTGGAGTTTATAGGATAACCAAAGTTCAGAATGTACTGAAGGTTTTTTAATTATGACATAAATGTTAGAAAAAATCAAATGTCAAAGAATGTCTGCTACTTAGCACATAAATTTCTAAATATTTCCAGTTGGGGAATATTAACATATGGTCTGTTAATAACTACAGAATGTTTTCATAAATCACATCTACACATAACTTCCTTGGGAGGTTTTTAGCCACAGTTACTGCTACTAGCTCATTTCAGAGCTGCGTACACGTGTAATGCTATACGTGCTCCATTTAAAGCAAATCTCCCTAATCTTTCTAAACGCTGGTATTACCGGTGATGATTCATGTTAGTCAGTAACGCAGTCATATCACCCTTGAAGCCCTACGGCATTATTATAAAACCCTAATTAAGAACATATTTATAAATATAAGACTTGTAGGACAGATACAAAGGAATGTAAAAACATTAATTTTCTGTTTTATCAGTCTTGTCTAATATATTATAATGATTACCACTAAGGCGAGTCTTATGCAGGATTTACACCTGAGGGAAAAGCAGGTGGTTCATTTTAAATGCCGCGCTCAAGAAAAAATCAAGAGTGGTAGCAAGGCAGAAGGGGAATAATTATGTGGAAGACTAAGGATGCTGCTCCCCTAATCTGTTTCCAGCAAAAATAGTAGAGATACGGCAACAAGAGCTTCTACCTTCTGGATTATGTCAAAAGAGAAATTGTCTTGACAAATGAGGAAGATTTTAAATGGGAGTTTTCTCTGACCTACAATACAAGAAAAGGTTATGCTAATATGTTAAGGCACAGGCCTTTACTAATGGCTGAGCTGTAGACAAGGCAGTATAGCTCAAAATGAGAATCAGTTTTTTGTACTTCTTTGTCCCCGAGTGACTGAGAAATGCTCATTATCCTGTCCTAGGTTATGCTATTATGAATGTTCTTATCTTATTATAAATGTTCTCTGATACAACTGTTTCAAACAGTGATCTCAGAGAGGAAAGTACAAACTTAGCATCTAGCACAAAAAGGACAAACTACTTCTGTTTTAAAGTTAAGGACCGCAATTGTCTCGAGCGATTCTCCGTTCTTATGAGCAGTCATCTCTTTATGTAACCATATTTATATCTGTTTCACTCCCAAATACGCTTTACTTCTGATCTAAGCCAAATTTTGACCTAAATTATTCTACGTGCACTTTTTTCCAATAATGGTGGACAAAATCTATTCTATTTTTTAAAGCACCTCGAAGCCCACTTCTCTTTTCACCGGACGAATCATTCAAAGGAGTCTCGGTCACCTCAGGGAAGCTTGTCAAACTCGTCACAAGGAGCCCTTACAAAGCCTAAAGGATATGCATCACAATGTAAAAAATTTGTCACAAGAAATCGTTATTACATTTTAGGAGTCTTATTACAACAGTTGGAAATGATTAGACCATATATAAAAGGCAAAGAAAAGAAAAAAAGCAGTTCACTGACTGATAGAAATAACAATAGTAAGTCCTATATATTTGCTTTTTGTCTCGTTGTTGTTGATGTGTCTGGTGTGACAGAAAATGAAATCTTCCCTGAATATTTTCCTGTTGCAAATGTTCTTTTAGGAGGCCTCACAGGCTGGCTTCTCTGTGTCCGGTGTTGTGTTTATGCATGATGGTATGCAGTTTCACTCCGTAGATGGTCTGTGGCTACAAAATTCTAACTGCTGTAATTGCTTCTGAGACTTCAACCTTCTACCAAATCTGGCTGTAGTGTACCATGTAGAAATTTTCTGAAGTTGTAGAATGTAGGGGGCGCATGGGCAGGTGCAGAGAGGCATTTAGAAAGGTACTTGATGGCGATCTGATGACAACTTCAGGGAACAAGGCTGAAAAAAGGTACTGACATTGAACCTTCTCTGTTTTGATTTCCATCCTGAGTGTTTCTTCTCTCGTTTATTTTCATTTCAGACTGGAAATCAGTGCGAATGTGACTGCATAGAGGAGCACATACAGCTCTCACCTGGCAGCAGGATGGAAAGAACGTTTTGGCGCAAGGGGCAAACCAAGACTCACATTCGCATGCCCAGAAACCTTGCTCTCTTGGCAGTACAGTAAGTAGTCCCAGCCTTGACAGGAACACAAGCAGGTAGACCAGCCTCCAGGCTAGTGTTTTGGGCATGCTGAGGAAAGATGGGACTTGAAATTTTCACCATGAGGCAGGAACAGCACTCTGGTCCTTAACTGCTCAGCTAATATGTAAAAAGTGCATTCATTTCATATCCTGCAGGCAACCTTACTCAGTATGCTGACTGTTTTGAATCTGCAGCAGACATGCTTAAATGTCCCTTCGCTCTGTTGGTTTCCTTTTGGGCTGTTTTGTTATTACTGTTTTTTAATTGTATCTAAGCCTAAGATAAATGTGATGCCTGCTCGCAGGGCATTTTGGGGCACCGGGCAGCAATCTCAAAACCCATCATGACAGACCAACAGAAGTAAAGCTCATCAGCTCTGCCATAATAAGCTGAGACAAAGTGCCGGGCTGACAGTTCTGATTCTTTCTAGACAAACCCGTAGCTGTGCACGCACGAAAGGTCTCACTGCATGGCATCACAGGAAAGATACTCATACTAGTATTCATAACCTAGCATTTCTAGGAGAAATTCACAGACTTACCTTGCTTGGCACTGTTGTGACTGATAAGTACAGCTCTCGCTAGCAGAGGAAGGTGTGAGTACCACCATTGCCAGTGGAGGCTTCTGTGTCATCCTTCAGACTCATGTGCGATCCAGCTAAACTTTAGCCAACCATCTGAAGTGAAACAGATTCCAAATACCATTTGAAATATTACTTGGAAACAATTTTTAATGGAATAGAGTTAACGAAGAGGCTTGCTAAATTCTAGTCGCTGACAATGACCTGACAACACGCGCAAATTTTACTTTGCAAGCTTTCAGAGAGAAACTTTGAAGAGAGCTAGGTTCTGTAGAAATTATCAGTGTAAATTAGTTCTACCTAATAGACACTACAATTATCTTCTGATATAATTAAAGGCCTATTTTGCAACTCTGCAAGTTTTTTTTGTTCTTCAGGAACAGCTGCATTGGCTAGCAATTGCTAATACAATACGACAGCTAGTACAACCAATCTGTCACAAAGACAATATTTTTTAAAGTGTTTATGCATAACAAACCACTGCTCTGCTCCATCTTTTGTACAACTTTGAAATGAAAACCACTGCCCTAAGTTATTTTCTTAAATGACATCTTTTATTATCTGTGCTGAATGCCAAATTTCTTTTTTTGTGATAGCTATTTATCATAGGAAAAGCAAAACAGAAACATACTTCAATGTGGGAGTTTTATTTTTTATAGCAGGAGGCTTTAGTTGGAGATAGGATTGATATATCAAATTCTTATCCCGTGATAACACATGCATTTCAATATTTACCTTCATTTTTGTCCTCTACAGTTAATGCAATATTTCCCTAACATAAGCTGTTAAATGTATTTTCTCCTTTTTTATTCTTATTAAAATTGTGATTTGAAGATACATTCCTAAAGCTGTGAATAGTTATTAACATTTCTTTAAAGGCTTCAATATTTGAATGGCCAACTTCCAGCCTGAGTAATTACATTCTGCCTACTTAAATTCCCCACACAGTTTCAATTAGATAAGTTATTCTTCTACTCTTTATGTCCTAAAACTGTTCTGCAGCATTGCTGCCACTATTAAACAGCTGCTGAATTTCGCCCCAGAGGTGATGGCACTGATCCCTGCACGCCAAACGCAATATACAAAACAAACTGAGTTTTTTGCTGGATTATGACTGTTAAAGTGTTATGATGGCTAAGAATTATTTTTGAACACCCACGTTTATGCTCAATTTAAAGGCAACGATAACCTTCTCCACGGTGTCCTACTAAAACCGCTCTAGACCAAATGGAAGGATTCATCTTCCATAGGCGCTCAAAGCATTTCTGGAGACTATTCTCAAGAATACCATCCTTAAATAGTAGGCATATTGCCATCTAGGAATCACCCCTCCAAAAGAACCGTGGGCAGGATTTCGGAGATACTTCTCAGGTACTTACAGACTCAGAAAGGGAGTAAATAGCTACGGTAGGCACGCCACAGAGGACCTTTCCCCCTGTGCTTTTGGAAATGCTGCTAGGGCCTTTAAAAGGAAACACAAACCCATATTTCCAAGAGTTTCCTACTATACTATGAGCTCAGCCTGAAAATGTACGGTTGTGGGTAAATTCACTCTACCAAGGAAATCCTCTTCTTTGTTCTGCAGTTAAACTGGAGAGATTATGATTCTTGAAGAGATGGGAAAGAAAGGCTCTGAAGCAGTGAAGGACACCGCCTGCATCATTGAGAACGGCTACAGCGTGGGCCCGGGCCAGGTGCGCATCAGGCATGAACAAGGAACCCTTCCAGACTGGGATGGTTACCGTAACTTTGAGGTAATCCAACACTGCCAGAGGCTGCGTGGGCAATCCCTGCGTAACTGCGCATAAGTAATTATGCTGAGTTCCAGAAAAAAGTTGCAGATTCAGGCCTTTGCAAATGAAATCCTCCCTCTTTTCTTCTGAAAAGATTTCTACAGATAAATCTTCAAATATGCCTAGCACTGACAAACATGCAAGGTTTAGTGGCATCACCTATAACAGTTTTTGCACTTTGAGTTGTCTGCACTTGTCTTTTTTTGCCTATTCTGTATTCTGTTTTTCCCCTTCTAATCTTCAATCTTCATCCAGACACTTTTTCTATCTGTGAATCCTTCTTCCCTGCAGTCCAATCTTTTTTCTTATATTCCATTTCAGATAGCCAATCTTCTCTCTTGCTTATTCATCGTCATTCTGTCCATTGACGTTCTTTTTCAGCCCCACACCCAGGACTGGGGGAAAAATGCTGCCTACCCATCTCTCTTCTTGTGTGGAGCAGCGCTTCAGGATACGGGGCTGAGATCAAACACTACTTGCCGCCATCTACTCATGCTGAGAGAAGCGAGGGAAGGACCTGCTAAACCGTTCTTCGCAACGCCATCTAAAATACAGGTGCAGAGAACAGTATTGCAGAAAGCGTCTAGTCTGTAGCATTGTAGCGCGACACGTTAACCTGGAACAAATTGGGTCACTTGCGTAACAACACGGCAGGTTATGAATCAGTGCAATATTCAGCTTGTGTTGTAAACATAGAATGACACTGGTAGTGTATTAGGACTATGCCAAGTTTCAAAGGCCAATTTTTTAAATGAAGCTATAATCGGAATTTACCTGGATTCCTCTAGAAATCAAGGTTACCGGAATATTGCAGTAGTTCCTTTCCAACATCTGAATAATTTTTTTTTATTTATTTAAAATAAAACATGCTAAATTTTACAAGTTTCCCTGACAAAAACTCATTTTCAGAGCGCCACTGCTCTTGCTAAAAAAAAGAATATTTTTTGTCCATAGGAAACAAAACACAAATAGTAAATGTCCACACTAAAATATGCTCATCATTTTTGCATATTGACCTTCCAAGTACCACAGGAACCGTTGTGTAGGTTAGCCGCGTGATAGAAAGTAACGCCTTCGTAGTCAGATAGACTTTCTTACAGATGGTATCTGCTCCAGATGAATTTGAAAAGGAAATCCTCCCAAAGCAGGGTATTGAAACTATGCAGACATTTTACAGCTCCTCCGAGTCTTCTCTGTACTTGAGTTTAATTATATATAAAACTGTAAACAGTTACTTTCAGTATAGTTTCTAAGCAGTAGAAGAACTGAAATAATTATAAGGTCAGGATTTAACAGAAAACAGCTTTAACGTTACAAAAGACTCAGACTTAAAACCTGTACTTCTTTCTTGTATTCGGATAGACACTCAAACGCATTAGTTATTACTGAACACTGAACAATTATATTTGCCTTTTGTATTCAATTTGATTTTAAAAAATGATAATACTTGAGCACATTTACCATATGTTACTTAAGAAGCCATTATCCACTGTTTGAAATAATAGAGAAGACTCTAGATCTCTATGTATAATTAGCGAATGTAATCTGCATTTTTCTAAAAGCCTACAAAAGAAACCCTTACCAGTCGGTGACTAAAGGGAACAATATTCTCCTCCTGATGGCAAGAAAGTTTTAGTTTTTAATTAAACTGCTTCAGAATTTGATATAATTTATCTATTTCCTCATATTTTAATGATATTATTCTCTAAATGTCTCAAATATATAGGAACACGTGTATTATTTTTAATATTATATTTCCACCATATGTCCTTTGATAAGAGTAGCGTGCACACGAGCACAGAATTGAACATTACAAGAAAGTAAAGCTACAAAGTCCAACATTCTCAGTTTTATTTACGGTATGGAAGGTTACACTAACTCAGTACTTGCCCCTGTATTGGGGCAAAAATCCAATTAATTGCAAGTACAATTAATTGGATTTTAAATTCAGATTTCTTTATGCACTGAGATATTGTTGCCTTGAAAATGAGAAATCTGCAATTACCGACAAAGTGTTCTGTTGTTAAACAAATATAATTTACATTTTTTCAATTTATTGGTTCTAGCTTTACAAAGAATATTAAGAAAGACTGTGGTTGAAAGGGCCTTAAGTATTTCCTGAATAGGGCATTAGCGCTGTTACTCCAGGCATGGAGGAAACCGTGCTCACAATTGTTCAGTGCCTTGTTCCCTGTAGCTTTCTACTGTGGCATTTTCTTTGCCACCTATTTTATTTGGTTGTTTTGTTGGAGAGGTTGTAGTTCTTTTTTTTTTTTTTTTCTTTTTGGAAGATCACTGCAACATTAACAGAAAAATAGATTTCACCTCATTTTCCTCATCAGACATGAACTCATTTCAGCAAGTGGCATGCAGTAACGAGACACATATGATGCAATTTTATGGTGCGCCAAATCAAACACTTCCTTTAGACAGATATGTTGGGCGTACCCTTTTCCAGCTAGAATTTGTTTGTCAGGGAATATTTGCGTATACACACACAGATAGATACTTACATCCCACCAATTCTCCCTTGTAAGTACATCTGAGAAAAGTTAAATATGAGGATCTAACTCCAAAATGGTTGAATAAACCTCAGACTTGGATCTCGGCTGCCATTCTTACTGTGATAACAAACCTTGGCTTGCGCTTCATACCCTCGATAGAACAGATGCTTGCTTATTTTCATCAAGCTTCATTTTAGACTCACTCTCCAAACAAGGCCGTGGCTTATTTGCTGCGACAGAAAATACCGTAAGGCAATTACAGATCAGTGGGCCTATGTGCTTAGTGATCTTTTTTTGCGGTCGTATTCAGTAGTAACCAGCAAGAAATATTTGTGGTCTCTGAAACAGTCATTACTTAGGCGGCTGAAATGAAACATGATGATCAGCTTAGTTTCAGCATTTTGCCCTGGTCCTTTCCTTCTAGACACTAAGAAATCTCTTCTGAATTTGTTCTTACCTTAGTGTGATGGAGTTCTCAGGTCCGTACGGAAAGGCTCTAAAGCAATAGGATAGGATAAACGCAAAAATGATTATAGCAAGAGCCAAGCGCAGGCTACAAATTGGAGACCTAAGCTTCTTTAAATTATAGGGTTTCTAGCTGGCAGTTCTCCAGTACCAAACAGTTATGTCCGCGTTTAGCATTTTGCTTACAGTCTTTTCATAATTAAGTTATATTGTTGCCATCTCATGTGAATTGTCCATATAAGAAAGAATCCATTCAAATGTGTTGTATATCTGTAGATGAATTTCAAAACCAGTTAAGATAATCATGCCACATTAAATAGCGTAAGGTGACAGAAGGTTCGAGTGGGAGGCTTTGGCAGTTTTAGCACACATCCTTAAATCAACGGCATAAATTTTAATGTTGTAATTGTATTACACCAAATGGATGTCTTAATGGGATGCTGCTTCCAGACTATTTACTGGGAACGTATGAGAAAACTCAAGTAATATAAATATATTCATATTTTTTGTAACCTCTTTGTTTTTTAAATCTTCTGCAAACAAGCCAGCACAAACAAATCTTTGTTTTTATAATCGACTTCATTTCTAAAACCCCTACTGGGTTAGAGTTTCCAATTAAAATATGATTCTTTACGCATGTTTCAAAGCAAATGTTTATTCTGACATTGCAGTATTTTTCCTGAAACATATAGCTCTGGCACTGCAAGAAAATTCAAAGCTTTTATTTCCAAATTCTGGTTTAAAGCTCATTTCTTTTAATGCTGGAAGGATTCACAGACAAATGACATTTAACATATGGAGATAGGGAGATCAGCGGTTTTTTGACGCTGTTTGGTGATTAGACTACTTAGATTAATTAGATTAGGAAGTTGTGAAAAGTCAAATGCCCTTACTTTTACAGAGCACTACAAGAAATGCCAAGCCCACCTCTTTATTTAGTCTTGGCACCGGTACCATTCGATAAGACAAAAGCTATGTCTACCAGGGCAGACGAGGAAGGCACACTAGTAAAACAAAAGTGAGAATTTAATATTCTCACAGTATGTGCTTTGTGGGGTTACCTCATACTCACTCTGTGGACTGAGAAAATGCGGATGGCCAAAGCGTAGGAGGCAGCCTCCGCGAATATGCATCTTCCAGTTTTGTTTCACCCAAAAGGAGCTACTTCTTGAGCTCCGAGTCTGTTCCGCAGAGTGAACCGAAGTAGCGCAAGCAGTGCTGGGACGGAATTGTTCTGAGATGGCAGATTGTCCACTGCAGTTTTCGCCGTGGTAGAGTAGCATTCGTTTCTTACGGAGTTCAGAATCTGGAAAAAATGCATTAGTTAATGTGAGAACAAATTGTTCCTGGCAGGATTCCTACTGGACAAAATGTTGCAGGTCCTGGGAATAATTTTCACTAGAGTTGTGAACGTTCGATGAGGAGAATTTATTTTTATACCAAAGCTTCAGATTCAGTGACTTCTGATATAATACATAAAAGCATAGAGAAATATTCAAAATAAGTTGGTTATATCAATCTTATACCGGATAAACTTGAAAAGATAGGTAATTGCTATTTCATTCTAGCATCTTTGTAAGCATCTATTGTAACCGTTGCCCCAGATTACTCAGCTTTATGCTTAATTTTCCAGGTATATATAGCCTATATTAGACTGAGTTAATACAGAGTGAGACTAATTCGGATCACTATGGAAATTAAGATCACAGTCCGATAAACGCCAGAATGACACTGTGCTTCAGTAGTCCTTGTCAGAGCAACGGTGAAAATTAACGCTACTTCTGGATAGCGCTATTTTCTTTGAACCGTTTTAATGGAAAACATTTGATCTAGAATTGTTTGCAGTTGAAAAAAAAAAAAAAAAGGAGGTTCCATGGTAGAAGATCTACATATTTTTAAACCAGCAATTATGGTATATCCCCAGCAATCTGGAATGTTTCTGAACTGTGCAGCACATCCCCAAATTGCTTATGTAATGAGAGCACATGAAAATGTTATTGTCGTTGTTTCTAGTTGTCTTCCATTTCCCACTGGAGAACTTTTGTCAGCTTAATATATTTTTGTTTGTTTTCAGCTCTCACTTTATTTGCTTTGGTTCCGGAGGGAAAATCGGCTAAGGATGCCTTTTGTTAGGCTATGCAGGCTTCTGCCGTTTAGCGAGACCAGTCCAGCTGCTCGGCACGTGGACCCGGAGCCAGATCAGGGTTCACCATTTCACTGAGATTTATTTTGAGGGAGGGAGCCATGCGGCACAGCTGCATGGGGCAGCGTCATGTACACTGTCAGTAGGCTACTATTCATTATTGTGAATGGTCACTTCACGTCTTACGATTGGACTCCTTGGCAACTGGTTCATTTTTTTCCTAATCAAATGAAAAGATGCAACGTACATCTGAAGATCTGCTTGCTTGAGGACCAGCTAACCAACCATCGTTTTCAAGAGCTGAGAGCAGAAGCAACCGAGGGGCTAGGGAGAACAATAACATAATTTTACCTGCCTATTTTTAGTCTGAAGCTAGTCGGGTCGGTGATCAATATCAACAGTCACATTACTTAACAGGATACAAAAGGACAGTCACAACACCATCCCCTGCCACATGCCCTGCCTGTTGTTTTATAGACACTTTGTGCCCTGCTGGCAGCCTGTGCCAGCTGCCGACCGACTAAAACAGCGCTCCGACAGTTTTCCTGCCTAATCCGTAAGCGGTGCAGAGTCGCTTCATTCTCGGCAGCACCACCACTGTAGCCGGGGACGAGTGAGGACGGCTGCAGCTTCTCCGTCATCCGCTGCTGCCGAGAAGGTGCCTTGGGAACCTAGGCAGTCTCTTAGAAAAAGGAGCAGTTCTCAGGATGCTCTGATTCACAAGGGAGTGGGCTGGCACGTCAAGCGAGAAATGGGAAATAAGGGAGGTTTTCCTCAAAAGCTGGTACAAAGAATTTTGATGATAGTGCCCAGATGAAAGCACATAAATAATTTAAATACGATAAATGTCATAACAACAGAAAGCATTGTTGTAAGACCAGATCATCTTACTAATTTGTTGTGGAATCCCCAAGGGTAAGCAGGCATTTCAGTTCTCTGCTTTCTGTTTTGTTTGAATGATATCGACCTGAAAATCTAGGCTGTGGTGCTCAAAATACAGACTTGACGGAAGAACATCAATCTGTGTGTATACAAATAAGAAATGGATTTGCCAATGCGATTTATTATCTTTGGTATAATTATTTAATTTTCAACAAAACCTTTCAACAAAACAAGCGTGTTTTGCTGTTTAATGTGTGTGTGTGTGTGTGTGTGTGTGTGTGTGTCTATATACACATATATTTCAAAACTGCTGAGTCTACGTAAGGGAAATAAATTATGAGGTAACAAAATTCAGACTCTGAACCTAGTCATGAAAAGTAGATTTTGAGGATAATCTTTTTACAGGATGTAAGAAGGTGTAGGCCAAATCAGACAACTTGGATCACCAATTTGTTCTCTGTTTGTACAAAAAAGGCCTAGCCCACGGTTAGTCCCGAGCATTACTGCAATACAAGCAAATGAAGGCAATACAAAGTTATTATCATATTGAAACTAACCTGAACCATTCATATCCACAGTTGAAACACAGAAAAAAATACAGGTATGTTTAGGGGGAAAACACATTCATAAACGTGATGGATGTACGTGCCCGTTCTCTTTCTCCCACAAATTCAAAGACACGGCGTTACCACAGATGTGTGCCTCGAGGGAGGGAAAGAGTTTGCCTTCACTTTCCAGTAGTCAATTTAAAGGCCATCAACAAAGGAGCTGTATTTCAAAGGCTATAGGCATCGTGTCATAAAACTGCTAGCCAAAAAATAATAATAATAAAAAAATAATAAAGATTGAACTGATAAATGCTTGTTAACTGTCCTTCTTAACAGCTTTTATTTACAAAATTGATTCCTGCAGGCAGTGATAAATTTTGTCCATTTTATCAGGGATATTCTACTAGCACTCTTCCTTGCTAAATAGAATGTAGCCATGCAAATTTCTTAATTCTCCCATGACAAGAATCAATTGGCATTTGCATTTTTCGGTTTAGTATGAAATTTCAGCTGAGAAGTCTGTACGATATTAAGGTGAAACTGAGCAAAATGTACTTTTATAACTAGTTCTCCCTGTGTTCGCGGTGTTGAAAAACAAAGTTATTTGTTCTTTCTTCTCGGCCCTTGATGAGAAGAAACCGCTTTTATATTGTTTCTCAGATTTATGAGATGAAGAGTTACTATGGAGTATTATTGAATACAATATTAACTGCACAAAGAGTGTGAAGGACTTTAAAAGCACTCAGAAATACTGACACTTCAGTCACGCAACTATACTTAGGCCTGGCAGTTTCTCCCTCTTTATTCACTCCTGTATAGCTCTTCTCTCTCAGTATTTCAGCATTTCTGGATTTCAGTATTTTCTTCAGAATACCGCTAAGGGCTTCTTCATTCTTCTCCCATTTGTCTGAGATTCTTTTTCTGAGCAAAATTAAGCTATTTGTAGTATTTTTTCAGAGTCCTTCTTTGTTAATTTTTAATTTTTTTTTTAACTCCCTCTCCTCCTATTTCTTGTCATAATGGTTTAAATAAATTGAAAGCGGGGGGAAAAAAAGAAAGAAGAAACAAGGTTCATAACTTTCAGCTGAAGCTGAAGGGAAACAGAGAGAGAGCGCTGCAGATGAGACGTCAATTGTTAAAATTACTTTGTCTCCGTGATCAGACGGGCCTTGGATTTATTGAACTACAGGGCACTCTACAAGGTCTATTTAGTTTCTCACATTTGTTTCATGGCACTGAGTTGAAGGAACTGAATGATTTGAGCGCGGTTATTGATTAATAGTGTTTATTGCATATATGGTTCCAGGCACTTAGGGAAAAGTATGGGTCTGTTTAAAAGAAAGTAAATACATAAATAAGATGGCTGGCTGGACTCCCTCCTTCTTTCTCCCTCTTTCTCTACCACCGTTTGTGTATGCATTAGCATAGCTACGAAAAGCCACCTGAACAATTCATAACAATAGCAGGCAGTTAGGGAAAAGCATAGGCATATTTAAAACTAAAATATATACATAAATAAGATAGTGAGGCAAGCTATACGCGTATGTCAGCAGAGATATGAAAGCTGTTTGATGAAATCTATCAGGAGTAAGTACGCTACAGGACAACTGCGTGAACACACAAAATATTTCCTTCCCTGAGCATTACTCTGCAAGAGTCTGACTGGGCAATACGAAGCAAATATTCCGCTTCACTGAGAATGCGAGAGCTTTAAGCGGAGTACCAGTTACTATTTTGATCCAGTTTGTCTTTTCAGAGTAATAGCTACCTTGCGATTTAAAAAAAAGCCCTCAACATTTAGAATTTCAAAGCCGCACTTAACAGTACGGAACTCAATCACATCATTATCATGTTTTTTGTCAGACTGATGTCAAGAGAAAAATGTTTTACTTGAACCCTCTTTTCTGAAGCAATCAAGATCACCACTATAAACAATAGTCTCTGATCTGGCTGCTACAGTTTCTTATTAAAAACACTTTTCTACCACTTGAGAAGCAGGTTTTAGCTCAACTGCAGAAAGGCTGCCAACGTAGACTGAGTGCCCAGAAGGAGTCAGTCTGCCACAGCGCCTGATTCTCAGCTTGCGCAAATCCTAAGTTCTCCGTAGCATCTTTACATAGATGAACCCTTCCTAGTCCCTGACACAGAGATTCTGAGTCAAAGATGTTTCTCATGTTGTAATGAAGTGGTTTCATACTTTAAAGTGTCAAGATGCATTACTACAAAACAAGGGAAGAATGCTTTGATCTCAAAGTTACGTCTACACAGTACACTGAAAGTGTGATTTTTTGATACAGGAACTCATTTGAGTTTGAATTTAGCTAGTGTGGATAGCGTTAAGAGGCTGTGCATCTGTGTATAAACTTTTATATACCCTGTAAGGACTCGTCCTTGCAGTTTTAAATGATAAGGAGCCACTCTTTGTCAAGGGATTACTGGCAGAATGTACTCAATTTATAGTTTGCAATTCAAAGGTTCCAAGTGTAACGTGAGCACATGACAATACATTTTCATTTCATTTTATGCCAATCTTTATCAATAAGATATTAGTTTTTAATATTAATGTGTTCCAGTCAGAAGTCATGCCTTATGACATTCTGTTATGCCTGCTAAATCATAAATTCAGACTAAAAATTACATTTTCAGAGAATATTAACATTTTCTCATTTCTCATTTTCGTTTGCCATACTTCTGGCACTAGAATACAGACTGTAAGATTTTCAGTCAGTTGATCCACTGTCTTCCTCCTTGTCTCTTCTTTGATTTTACAGCTGCTTATAATTACTTGGGACCTTTTGTTTTTAAGTTTGTGCAGGCCTGATACTAGACAAGCTATCTCACTTCATTCCAGCTTGCTTTTTTTTTTTGGATAAAGAAGAAAATAATAAAAGTCTCTTCATCTTAGAAAAAAGATTCCAAGCGTCAAGCGGCAAACATTCGGTGACTGATGCATTAAGATACTTCAACTGCTATTACTACAAGTCATAGTTGTAGAAATCAGTAACAGTTGTACATTTTGGTAGGATGCTGCTTCTGTGATGTAACCAAATAAAAAAAGAAAAAATAATGACCCAAAGCAACTTTTCCTTAGACAAAACTGGAATATATTTAGGAAATTTAAGAATAAATTTGGAGGAAATTGTTTCCTGTTTGTGACAAGTCTGAGATTTACTCCCGTTATGAATCAAAATGGAAACATTTTTACATGCCATCTTTTTGGGTAAGAGGGAAGATCAAAATTCTGAGGAGGGCTCTTAATCCTCACTCTAAGTGCATCCTGCGTGACATGAACAGCGGTCCGATGCGGGTGCTGCAGGAGTTGTAGGCTCCGCTGGTTTGACGGTGAGGAAACAAGACGACTTTTTTCCTTTTTATTTTGTTCTGATTCATAGACTGCTAAGTCCAACAGAACTCTAATTATGTTAAGTGGAATTTGTAGTTGACAGAGACCTTCCTTGCAGGGAAGACGAGTTTGACAAAGGCAAGAGAATCTTAGCTAATGAAGAGTACTAGATCCACCTTTGAGGAATGTTAAGTAAGCGCTTTGCTTGTTATGATACCTCTTTTATATGTAAAATAATTGTAGAAATGTCAACATTTCATTCTTAGACATCTTGCTAAATTCTGCAGAGGGTTATCAAATTACCGTTAGGTTTTTCTTTTCCATAACTGTATTTATTCTTACAGCGCGTTCTTGTGGCAAAGCTCTGTGGACCAATCCCGGGAAAGGCATGCTCGATGCTTGCTTAACACAGATTAATCAGAGTAGTCTTCATATTGACAATCGCAGTATGGTACAAATTTCTTCCTTGCAAATGAGGGCTGTGCAGGTGTATCTAATTATTACAGAGTTGCTTGGAGTATACAAAAGTGCAGGTGAGAGCTGGGACTGTAAAACTGTTCTTTTGTTACCTCAGGTAGCTCAAAATATGCATATAATTGCTGTCTTTTGTACTGTTTGAAAGCTAATACTAGGATGTCGCTAGTACAACGTGACATTCTTTAAAATCTACTGAGAAATAGCAAAATGCTCGAGCGTTAGTCGGTTGCCTGGGTGTTGAGCTCGTTTCCTAGATCACAAGCTAACTTCATACTCACTGAGCAATCTACTAGCGCCAAATTACGACATTATTCCTCAGTGTGGAATAGGTGCCGATAGGAGAGTAAGATGCTCCTGAGAGAATATATTCAACATTTTCTGAAATTCTACTTCGAAATAGTACAGCTAGCTTTAAGATTCATTCTTTTCATGCCAAAAGCTGCTTCATTGTTTTAGAAGATCTCGTGATTTGCAGCATTCTTACATACTTGAGAGTACAAACGTGCAATCTCTGTACTACTGGGAAATATATTATGGCTTACCAAGATTTTTCAGAGAGTGAAGTCTTTGGTTTGTTTGGTTTTCAGTACCAGTTGGACATCTTCTATGTGCACAGAAATTAAAGTTGTTCTGGCAATACGGAGTTTCACAGGCTGTTCAAAGCCAGAAAACCGTTTATTTTCCAATAATTCAAAGCTTTACAGGAGAAGCCAATCAGAGAAATATTTCTTTGAAAACTATCTAGTTTATCTAATTTAAAGTTTTTGCTACCTCTTTTCTGAATCGTGTCCTACATGAAAGATTCAATTATTTATTATAAGGCACTGGTAAAATAGCATTAATTAGCAAAGATGAAAAAGACCGACTCAGTGGGAGCTGCTGTAACGGAGCTCTTATTTCTAATGCCTGAGGTGACCACTCATTTACAGCTTTTGATAGCTTGCACGCGTGGTTCACAGATTAAATTGGTCTTGGGGAAAAAAAGATTGTACACCTCATTCGCTATGGTTAATGAAGAAGGTCTATGTTTCGCTGTTGTTTTTTTTTTGTTGTTGTTGTTGTTGTTTTAGTTCGGTCAATTTAGTTTTAAGAAAATAGTTTAATGTGACGCCATTAGAAATTAAAATATGCAACGACAGAAACTATGAAATTGCAACTGCAAGATTTGTCCTCCGTTCGGCCCAAATGTCCGTATCTAACCCAAGGGATCGGAGCTCTAAAAATAATCATGGTTATGGTTTTTTTTCTTTTTTCATTCTGTAATGATCACAATTAGATTGCTTTTTCTCTCTTACAAATATCATCAAGATTATAAAAAACTTTTTTAAAAATAACATCCCAAGACTTTCACTGTTTTGTTTGTTTCAGTGAAAAGAAGAGGAAAAATTGCCATGCGATAATTCGGTTACGTTAATAACAGGAATCGTACAAGAAAAGTGAAATAAAAATTTCTTTCAATTGCAACGCTTCAAAATTAACTTTATATTTTGCTCATGTGTTTATTGTTTAATCATGGCTAGACCTACACAGCATTATGAAATTATTTCCTTAATAAAATGAATGATTTTAATTAAGTAGTTTTACAAGAAGGGCTAATAGCACAGCAGCTAGAGGTCTATTCAAAATATTTTTTTCCTTTTTTCATTCTATTCAAACTCCCTTGAACCTATCACTTGTTTCCTAAAAGTTAACACGTAAGATAACGATTTTTTCTGATTTTCCTAACTGTATTTAAGAGAGATGTTGTCTGTATGTGAAGGATTCTCTCTCCCTTTTTTGTCTTCCTTCCTTCCATTACCTTCAAACTCACCCATTCATTCTCCGAAAATATTTTTAAATATTCATTTTTTGTTCATCTGTTTTTGACAATTAACACAGCTCGGTCAAAGGAATCATATCAAATGTTTTAATTGATTGATATGGGAAGACTGAATTTGAAGTCCCTGAGACACGCTGCACATCAGACCCTTCAAACAGAAGCAGAAATCTCGACTGTTATGATTTTTATTCCGTGCTTTGGGTCACTGGCTTTGTGTTCAGCTAGTAGATATGACTTGAACATGTTTTTCAATGATATCTGAAAATAAAAATCTTCAGCTAAGCGTCTTTTCTATCCCCACTAACCCAGAGTCTCGACCGTCCGTTTTCCCTTGATGCATTCGGTTGATTTCACTTATGCCTGCATTTCACAACTGTAAAAAATAACAATTCCTCAAATCTAAAAGCAGATGAATTCGCATGAAAAATTCATCGCTTTCTTAATTCCCTCTGCTTAGATCTTTCAAGCCTCTTCCTCAATTGATCTTCCTCAATTAACACCTTTCCGCTTACCCTATTTTCCTTGTTTACTTGTTCATTTTGTTGTTGTTTTCTTTATTAACAAGATATTAATTGGCAGTCTCTGTGATGTTTCTTATGTTTAAGCATTCTTCATCTCTTGACTAGCACTGCCAAACATAAAATGAAAACAATGAACAAAGTCACGGTGAGAGTTAAAAGATCTAAAACATAATGAAGTTCAGAATCAGCGGCAACAGATAGACAACTCACACGATTCTTCTGTCGCGAGTACTTCATTATCACCGTGTTTCTAGTCAGAACAAAGGTGAGAAAGGAGAGAAAGGAAGGTTTAACAAATTTAGAATGTCGCGTGAAAATAAACGAGATGCTCACGGTCCATCCCAAGTAGCTACAGGCATTGGGACGGATTGCTCAAATATCTCAATATCCGTATCATTCCATTATACGGATAGAAAGGTAAACTTACCAGCGTTAGTATTGGAGGCGCATTTCCTCATACTCACCTGGAACCTCAGGCATTTGAACAGAAGCTCTGTGACTCGATTGGACTATTTCAGTGATAGAAAGAGATCTCGCTTTGCAACATGCTGTAGAATACCTGCTTTAGTGGGGGGGGGGTTGGACTAGATGACCTCCAGAGGTCCCTTCCAATGCCTACGATTCTCTGATATCAGATCAGTTATCAATTCATTCTTCAGAAATGTATGGATTTTTGTTATCCTTGAGAATGTTTTAGATATTTAGCATTACTGAAAGTATACAGTTTTTTTTTACAAAGCCTGATTCTCTCCATTATTTTTTTGAAGCACCTGGGATTAGTTTATTCCCTTCTAATACCTTCTGATGTATCAGAGGGCTGAAGAGACCTGCCGGGAGAAGATGTCCATTTCTTACGTAAATGAGCTTGGATGTCCTAAATTTTGCACATTACCATGCGCCGACATCTGTGAACATTTTTCCTCTCCTCTGTTTATAAACCAAATAAAGCAGATGCTACCATCTACCTGTGAGAAGTCTTTGTTTTTACCGGGCAGGAGAAGGACCAGCAGGCACTTTTTAAGGAATGTTCTCCGATATTTCTTTCAGCAAACATCAGTGCCAACTTTAAATAGTAGACATTGACTTGCAAATACAATCACAGAGGAGAGGAAATAATCCGCTTCCGTTGAGGTAGCACGCTTGCACACCGACACTTTTTCTCTTTTGACTTTCTGGTAACAACACAAGAAACATGGACATTTGCTTTTAGGGAACAAGTCCAGGTAGATTTGCCCCGGAAGCAGACCTAACCGATCCCAAGGAAATGGGAGTCCTTATCATGTAACTTCCCTAGCGAACGGGAGATGGAGGTGAAACGTAGAAAGATGGATTTCTTAAAGATAAAATTTAATTAAAAGTTCAGAATATGAAACATAAGAAATAATAAAATAAAGAAATGTCTTCTGGTGCAGGTAGCTATGTGAACACAAGATTAATTTTAATAAGATGAATAAGCCTCCACTGATATGAATACTGAGGTCAGAGTCGAGCCCGAGCATTTGAATATTGTCTGTGTTTCAGATTATTCTTATCAGAGATAAGAAACAGACATCTTTTTCTGCATTAGCCACACAGCAGTTTGAAAGTTATTTAGTGAACAGAAAGAAACAAGAAAGGGAAGATGCGAGTTTGCGTTTCGTAAAGCTGAGGAGGTGTTTCTCCCTCTGTTTAATATCTGTTTCACTCAAGAAGACATCGGAGTACCGGAAGACACCGAAAAAGAAGTCAGCTCATGCAAAAGTCGATGTCAAGTAAAACTGAAACGCAAGGCGTATTTTGCAGATTCTTCTGCGAACGGTAGTTAAAGATTTACATAAAATTAAATTAACCTTTAAAATTAGGACCGACAGGTCACTCTAGCCTGTTCTGAATTACTGAGCTAATGACAATCTTATCCCAGAATGTCCTCTAACGCTGCTAGATTCCATCTGTCTCAAGCACGTGTGAAGCAAAGACGCATCACCGAATTCCTCCGTACGGAGCAAATGGGCGCCTGCCGAAGTTCACTGACGCTTATGGAGATCAAACAGCAGACGCGAGCGCAGCGAGGGGGCAGGCGGCACGCTCCAGCACTGGCGACGGTGCAGATTTTTATCAGCGTGGTGCACAAGCTCTCGTTCACGCTTGTCAAAAATGCATAGCTACCCACGATGTCTACGTTGCAAACTAGTGTTTAGTAGCTGAGATTTTGCTCTATTGGATAGTGTTCTTGTGCTCTGCGTAACTGTTGTAGTTTCCAGGGAAATACATAGGAGGCATTTCTTTTGGAGGAACCCCCATCTATGCCTCCAACCTATATTAATTCTGTAGGTGCATAGCTCTGAAGTAATTAAGTTTCATGCACCGGAAACACACAGCACCGAGCACAGCGGAGCCACGCAGGGCTCTGCCGTGGGACCGCTCTAGGATTACTGGTTCTCAATATTTTGGGCCACGATTCAGAAGTCAGCACAAAGTCAGCACTGCCGAAATTTACAGCCGATGCAACAACTGGTTGAGCGGTCAATAATTATAGTCAGGCCTCACATTCATCTGGAACGATCCGGATTACGCCAGCTGCGTTTATGTGACTTGCTGGTTTTGGCTCAGCTCTGATGCAGCCAGATGCAAACCAGCCCTGATTCAAAAGGCACGCGGACACAGTCAGCCTCGCAGTGCGGGTGAACTCTCAGCAGTGTTTATTAGCTTATCGAGCACACCGTCCCGCTACTCACAAACACACAGCTTCCATTCTGCTGCTGTCTGAGATGAGTAGAAAGCACTCGCACCCTCCTTAGAAATCCCTTCATCCTTGATGGTCTGGGTTTATTCCAATAAAGTAAGTTTTAAAAGAAGAAACTGAAATGTTCTTCTTCTAATGAAAAGAAATCTGAGTCCTACCCATATGCATCAAGGACTAGAGAAAAAAGTCTACTGTGGCTTTTTTATTGAATAAACAAACTCAGGTTTGAAAAAAGGAAATTGAAATAAAGTTTCTACATAGAGGCTGACAAGATGAGATAATTTTTCTGTGATGGAGACAAGAAACACAAAAGCTGAGGAAAGTTTAAGGTATGTAAGGATGGGTTATCGGAAACAGTAAGAATATCGCGAGTCGGAAGGGATCAGCAAGTCTACCCCCAGCTCCGCGCGGAAGCGCCCTATATCCTTCGCCCTCCCTCGGTCTCCAGCTCCAGATTTCATCCTTAACCCCGCACCCTTCGTCCCAACTCTGCTGCCACGTCCCTCACGGCAAAGTGACAGGCACAACCGTCTAGGCTTGCAGATGCACGGGGAGATCCTTGCTCTGGTGAGCGAGGCCCTACAGTTCAGCGATAGCCATCAGCACCCTGGGCCGACCGCAACGAGGCCCACTGCGCTAATGAAACGACAGCTCCTAGCTGCCGCAGGGCCAACCGCCAGGGCACAGGCGCGCCTCGTAGGGAGCCCGGGGCGGGGCCCGCCCCAAAGCCTCTTAAACCCCTCCGGAGGCTACAGGGAGCCGTGTGGGAGCTCCTATGGTTCTTTGTTTTTGGCAGGAGGCTGCTGGGCTTTCTGTTCGGTTTTTATGGGGGCCTGTTGTAGGATTTCTTCTGGGCTCTTTGTGGTTCTGTTGTCTTATTCTCATTTTATTTTTTATGTTTATTTCAGGAGTTGGTACAGGACTACTGCTGGATTTTCTGAGGCTAAGCACAATCTGGAGGCCTGCAGGTGTTGCAGTCCCTTCTGCTCATACTGATGGGAGGGTGATCAGGATGAGGCAGTGCCTTTTTGCCTGGCCCCTGTGCCGCTGTGGGTTAAATGCAATGCAAGAGGCTGTAGTTGTGGGTTCTTTTTGTTGTTTTTCATTGATTAAGCTTGTGGTTTTTCACTCAAAATTTCTAGGTTTTGTTGTCTGTTGTAGTGCGAGACCTGCAGCGGAGTCTGTTGCAGAAAGGATAAGCCCAAACCTGCAAGCGGTTCTAGCACCGGTGAGACTATGGAGGCTGTGAAGGCTGTGGGCTCAGGGCTGTGTGCTCTCCCAGTCGGTGTGGGGGCTGCTGCCAGGGGATGCTATGCACTTGGAACTCCTGGGGGTTCCCTACCTGTGGTTGGAAGCTGCTAGGCTCACACCTTGCTTTTCTGATACCTACAAGGGCATGTTGTTGCTGGCCCCCATCCTTGCATTTTTGGGGGTCAGCTGTCACAGAGTTTCTCCATGTGTTTTTTTTGTTTGTTTGTTTGTTTTAAGCTAAAGCAGGTGGCTGCTTCTGTGCTTACAGCCTGCCTGCTCTGGAGCTAATGTGGGGCTGCTGCTGGGCTCACTTTGCTTTTACTAAAGACCATGTGGTAATCCAGCATTCCTGCTCCCACGTGCTTTCTTGGGAAGGAGGCTGAGGGGGTTCATGGATGCTTTTGGCCTCTACTACTCCCAGCGATGGAGGTGACTGGGATGGGGCTGTGCCCTGTACTCCAGCCCTGTCTCTGCTGGGAGTGTGAAGCAACGCAAGGGCTGCTTAAAACAAGTTTAATATTCATTTTTTTTCCTTGTTATCTATCTTCTCTTGCAGGGTGAGGGCTGTGGTGGTGCCTCACAGTGAGGATCAGCCCAGAGTTGAGAACAATTCAGGCAGTGGTGAAACTACGGAGGCTGCGAGTGCCGGGGGCCCAGGAATGTGCACTCCCTTTCCCAGCGTGGGGGATGCCATGCGCTTGGTGGCTCCCACCTTCCTCTTTCAGGGATTAGTGGAGGGGTTCCCCTGCTTATTAGGGTCATCATGGTGCTGTGGGTTGGCTCCCACTGATCTTCCAACCCCAGGTTGGGTGGGGCTGAGGCTCCTAAATCATAGACAGTGGGGTCAAGTGCACCCTCAGTGTTTTTGCAGATGACACTGAGCAGTGGCAGTGTTGATTAAACCCCGGGCATGGGATGCCTTCCAGAGAGCCCTAGATAGGCTTGGGTGGTGGGCCTGGGAGAACCTCATGAGGTTCATCTAGACCAAGTGTGAGGTCTCATACCTGGGTCAAGGTGACCATTGCTACCCCTAACACTGGGGGATCAAAGGATGGAGGTACTGGTGGATGGGGAGCTGGACATTAGCCAGCAGTGTGCCTTAGCAGCCCAGAAAGTCAACTGTGTCCTGAGTTGTATTAATGGAAGTGTGGACAGCAGATGGAGGAAGGTGACCCTGCCCCTCTGCTCTGTGCTAGCGAGGCCACGCTTGGAGTTTCATGTCCAGATGTGGAGTCCTCATCACAGGTGAACTGCAGACCTGTTTGAGTGCATTCAGAGGAAGGCCCCAAAAGTGATCCAGGGGATGGAACGCCTCTCCTATGAGGACAGGCTGAGAGAACTGGGGCCATTCAGCCTGTGGAAGGCTCTGGGGAGACCTGATAGCTGCCTTTCAGTAAGTAGAGGAGGAAGCTATAAGGAACAAGGGCAGACTTTTTAGTAGACTCTGTAGTGATGTGGGGGAGTGGCTGTGTTTGGTGTTTCAGTGGGTGAGTTTGTTAGGGTTTTTCCCATTTTGTTATGGGGCTGTTTCCTGGGTTCTGCAACATCTCTAAAGAGATTTTTTTTTTGGTGGGAGGGTGGGTTTGGCAACTGTCTTGAGGGGGACTGGACTGGTGCTCCCCTGGGGGAACCTGCCTGCTGCCCCCCCTCCCCATGTGTGTGTGTGTGTTGGGGGGGGGGGGGGAGCCCACCAGCTATGGGGAATGACAGAGTTAAGGTGCTTTCTTGGAACAAGTAAGGCCTTCTGGAAAGCTTAGTTGCTTAGT
Organism: Numida meleagris; assembly: GCF_002078875.1. Classification (NCBI taxonomy): domain Eukaryota; kingdom Metazoa; phylum Chordata; class Aves; order Galliformes; family Numididae; genus Numida; species Numida meleagris. The sequence continues at coordinate 32,689,778 of NC_034412.1, read as the reverse complement.
CTAGGGCTTGAGGGAGGACTGCAGGGAGCAACTTCAGTCAGCCCAGGGAGATTACGTGGGAAACTAATCTTTGGAGGTGCAGGTAAATCTGAAATGCTCCTACAGCCTGCATTTGAGCATACGTCCCAGGTTCACAATGGATACTTTGACAGCATCTACAGCCTAGATGGACTTGGATCTTTAGAAAACAGGATGAGGAAAATAAGTATATATGTCAGTCTACTGAAGCCATTGATGTGGGAAAAGATCTGTGTTCTGGGGATTTGACTGCAGTAATCTTCTCCACCTGCAAGAACTAGGAGATGATGTGACTCTCTTGAGGAGGTAGGAGAGGTCAACTGTCAAACTTAGGGGGGGAAAAAAGTACTTGGAGCTCAGCTTACCAGCTCCAGTTGTATTTCTAGATTGGAGCTACACTGTTATCAGAATTGCTGCATCACACTGTAACAGTGGCTGCAACTGTTGTTGGTAAACAACATGCTATCTATCTTTATTTGCTCATGTACTTGAAGATGCCAAAATTTTATCTTAAATGCTATTACTTCTCGTAGGGGCTCCCTGTTCAAGTACAAGAGTTTAAGCCTCTGCTACAGCTGCTGCCAATAGCCTCGGAAAGCTAGACTTTAGCTGCAGAAATATGCACAAGAGAATGCTTGAATCCTAGCTGAACAGGAAAGCACCAGGCCGTGGGGACCTTACCTTAAAAAATGGTTACTGGGAGGTGCGGGGCTCCACTTTGGCATCTTGCTGTCTTCAGCTTCCTGGTAAAGTGTGTGTGTTATAGATGGCAGAAACTCAAGTAGCGCTTTAGAGAAGGAGGAAGCTGTCTGCTCTACCGCTTACAGCTCTTCTTGTTTTAACCAAATACTCAAAGCCCAGCTAAATCAGGGTAACAGAAAAATACAAAATACAAATGCTTCTATGACACCCTACCTGCTCTAAAGAGCTCTATGCCAAATTTAAATAAATGTAGTCAGCTGTAGGTGCCTTCGTAAATAGTCAGGAGGAATAGCTCTGAAACAAAATAGAGGCTTGCTGCTGGAACTGTTGTATGTTGCTTAGCTTCTTGTGGAATTACCAGTAAACTTGACTTGATTTGTGGATGACAGTCACGAGACATTAACCAGTTGCTTTAAAATTCACAGGGAAGAAAAACTGATCTTGCTAAGAAAGGTAACTTGGATAAATGTAATTGTGTGACTGTAAACCTAAATGGATTTCTAGGAATCAAGTGAAAAGATTTTTCTTTAGCATAAGACGAGTCTAAGTGCCTGGTATACACACAAAAAAAACTGCCATTCACCCTCTCAGAAAGTTAACTCTTGAAGTCGCTGTGCTTCAGGCACCATTAAACTCTGACAAGAAAGGAAATAGTCATATTTTGAAATGGTTCCTGTTATACAGAAGTTTGTAGTAATAGTAACGCATGCTAAGAAAAATATTGAGATTTATGAGAATAAATATTGAGGGAGGCAGTACATCTGTACAGTTAGCTAGTCACTTGATGATGTTCTTTCCTAGGCTAGCGCTTTGCATGTTTGGAGTTCTTTCTACCTTGCTGGCAACTTCTGCAGTAGATTCTTCCCCAATGGTATTTGAAAGCAGTTTCTCTACCCAAGAGAAGGGCAGATGCTACATACTAATTTCGCTACATCCTGTGACCAGAAATGGCATTCAAAAAAACAGTTTTTCCTTATCCATTTTGAATCATAGTATCAATACTCATGTTCAGTCGCCTTTGACATTTTATGCTACAGTTTTCTTCTTTCCCAAATGCCTCTCAATCTATTAATATTCTAGAGAATATAAAACTAGTTAAATCAGGAAAAGGGTTGAACAGCTAGAGGGTAAAGCTACCATTGAAAAGAAACTAAGAGACAAGCTGGAAGAACCTCATGAAGTTCAATAAGGTAAAGGCTCTGCTTTTTCCTTTAGATATAGTATTCTCACCTACCTGCACTGTCTGGTTGCATGTGGGGGAAGAAAGCTGTGGTCAGGTGAGACTGAAATTTCAACTGGATGAGGCCCTGAGCAACCTCGTTTGCTGCTTGAGCGGAATTGGATTTCCTTTGAGCAGGATGATGGATCAGGTAACTTCAGAATCCTCTTATGGGGAGGAAAAAAAAATTCTATGACAACTACAGTGGAGTTTCTTTCAGTGGTGTAGGTAAAAATGCGACAGTGGTGCTCAACATTTAGGTAAGTGTACAAATGAGGCTTATGTTCTCCCCATTACATACCCATAAAAAAAACCAAAAAGGTAATTTACGCTGTAGAAGGAAGTTGTCATCTATCCATTTTATTAGTTTCTGATCTCCTAAAACTACCCCTGCCAAGAGCATCCTCCGTCTATAATTAGCTCTCTAAGGCCAAGAGACAATGCAGCAGGTTGTTCTTTCTCAACTGTAAGTTTTATCACTGCTGCTTCCAGAGATTGCTTCTAAAAGCGGACGGCTTGTGATGTGCTTCAACCTGTCTGGCTCCTGACAGTTCTTCCTACACAAACCTGAGTTATCCAAGAATGCTCTGCTTATAGCTGTCATGGCTAACTCTCGCTCCCCAGCCTTCGCTTCTAAAGAAAAGTCCCTGGGGAATCACAGAAGAGCGACAACATTAGCCGGAAACTAAGTCCACCTCTCGGCGGAAGAAGTGAAAACAGAAAAAAAACTCTTCTTGTCACAACTTCGAATTTGCTATGACTGTTTTTCCAGTTCCTTATGAATGACAATACCACTGCAAACATTAGACTATGTCTGTATGTTTCTTTCAGGAGAATGCAGGTAAAAGGTTGGACAGGGCTCTGAGCAGACCGTTCCAGCTGTAGTGGGCCCCGATCATTGCAGGGAAGTGGGAGCAGATAGCCACCTCAACAAATTCCGTAATTCTATGACAAGTCAGACATTTAAGAAAGATTGAATCTCATGGCTAATTTCTTGAGTAGCTATCAACAATCACATAAATTGAGTGATTTCTTTCTTTATTAAAATACAATAATAGTGGTTATAGTAGTGCTAATAATAATTAGTACTATGAATTCTGTTACATTCTTCTGTTGAGCTATAGGTGCTATGTTGTTTGGGTGCCTTTGCTGTATAAAATCAAGGTGCAAGAGGAGGAAATATTGAATTTGTCAAGAACACTTCTTGCATTGTCGTAAACTTATGGACTGACCAATCAGAAAATGCACAATGACTGTGCTTTAAAACAGTCAGATCATTAGACCTTTAGAATCATTCTTCTGCCCTATAAAAGTTTCTACTACCATCATAATACAGATATGTCAGAGTTATGTGTTTTTAGTTTCTGTTTTGTTTTAGGAATATAATGTTAAAGAACTTAAATTTGGTTTTCAAAGAGCAGTTATACTAGGATTGTTGGTTACTATTTTAAGACAAAACATTCGAACTTGTGTTTCAATATTTTCCAATTGCTGGAACCATATGAATTACAGGTACTTCCTGTCAGTTTTCTTACAGTTTTTTCCTTTTTTTTTTTTTAAGTATTCCAACTTCTCTTAGGCTAAAGGTTTTTAGATCACACTGCTTTTCTCAAGTTTCTGATGTCAAGATTCTCCACTATCACACTACCACATTAAATTTGTCATTTGCTTTCAAAATAGCGGCTTGGCATTTCTTCAGAGTTTTCCTGCCAGTACATTAATTAGGAAAGTGTTCCTTCTAACTATGTATTTAAATTATGTGTTTAATTAGACATTATTGCTAAATAAGGATTGAATCCTCATAACAGAATATGAGACTCTCCCCTGTTGTAGTCTAGTAGACTCAGATGAAAACGTCAGTGAGAAGATGTCTTTGGATCCTGGCAATGCTAGATGCCAGCTGATCCAAGGGCTACAGGCCAGATCAGCCCAAAAGGGTTGTCTTAGTCATTTTGCAAACAACAGAGATTGAGATTTTTTTTTTCATAAAAGGCATTTGACTCTAGGGAGAAAGTGTTTTTTATCAGATACCATGTAAGTTCTGTGCTGCCACGCTTGCTCCAAAGGTACTTTTTCTGCACTGCCATTGTGATGAAAATGCCTTTGCTGCAACGGGAACATCAGTGTAATCCACTAGTAGATTCACCTACTTCCACACTAACCATTCCCTATTTTTAAGAGTAGCTTCCAACTCTACTGAAGTAAATACCCTTCTGCAATGAGATGGAGGCATACCAGTTGTAGTTTAACCCTACTAGTGCCTAAGCACGGCCTAGACCTTTGCTCTTTTCCTCATATTCCTAGCGGGATGGGGGAAAGCACTGCAAGAAAACAAACTAGAACACGAGGGTTGAGATAAAACTATTTACAAAGAGAAAGTAAATGTTCATAGTTAAAACAATATATCTTTATATATACAGATATATAGAACAAGTGAAGCGCAAGTAATTGCTTACCAGCCCCAACCAATGCTCAGCTAGGTCCACAGCAAGCTGAGGAGAGTGAGATGATGAACACCTACCCTTATAAAATTCTTTCCGCATGATGTCCTGTGGTATGGAATACCATTTGGCCAGTTTTATTCAGCTATCCCCATTCCATTCCCTCCCAGCTCCTTGGACCCTTTGCTGAGAATGGCCTTGGCTTTGTACAACACTGCCCAGGAGCAACTATAAATATTGGTGTGTTAGTAACATTGTTTTTCTCCTAGGAAAAAAAAAAAAAAACTACAGCATCAGAAGAGACACTCAAAAAATAATTCCACCCCAGCTGAAACTACAGCAATACCTTTTGATTATTTAGAATTAAAACCAATTAGCTCTGTAGGCAAGATAATTAATATATATCTCCAATGTTCTTACTTGACAGAAGTTGTTCCACAAGTATTACTTTTTAAAAAATGAAGCCACAGGAAAAAACAAAGGTGAACAATCATTATAATTTAAAACAGCACCAGAAAGTTTATCTACATTACACATTCAGCAATTTACAGAAAAATCTGGCTGGGATAAAGTAAGAACCACTTCTACAGAACAAAGACCAAACCTCTGACTTCGTATATCACAGAATCATAAAATGGCTTGGGTTGGAGGGGACCTCAAAGATTGTCAAGTTCCACGCTGAAGAGTGCATCCTGAGATCATCTTCCACATTGTAGGCTACGATCTTATCTTTAACATTAAGAGATCATTTAAAGGATTCATTACTTCAGTGCAGCAGACTGCAAACCTAAACTCTCCATTCATAGCTGTTCACTTACTTAACATGTCTGGTTTTCTCAAATTTGTGCGTTAGATACAATGGAGAAGTAAAATTACTCCACCAATGGAAAACAAGCTGACAGTGCAACATTTCTTGCCAAGAAGAAACCAGCTATGGAAAAATATATCAGAATCAGAAGTTTGAATCTATACTTGGGACTTCTGTAAATATAAGGATTAGAGAAGTAAAGAGAAAGATCGAACATGAATTTGTGCATATTTACCCAAAGTGATGGATATGCAAGTCATTGTGGAATTATTTCGGGGGGATTTTTGTGGAGTTTTTTTTCTTCTTTTTTGTCCTTGCACTTTCAGGAAAAAGCAAGAGACATTTATTTTTTCTTGGGAGGAAAATATAATCAGTTCCATCCACCTGTGACCTTTCACTAGCTTACCGTCCATGAAATTTATATATAACTACCTAAAGAACTTGATAAACATCCAGTTGTATCCAATACTGGGAACACTATGCATGTCATCTTCATGCCAACAAAGTGCCAATTCGGTACAGAGAAGTTACTTGCAGTGCTCCATATTCCCATGGTGGAAACATAATAGCGGGGCTTTATTTTAAATTGCAGCTTCTTCAAAACAAAAAGCATCATTAAAGTACTTAGTGAACCAGAGAGTTCTATAATCAAGGGCTCCCTTAGAATCTGCAAATGGAAAATAAGAAAACAATGTAAGTACTCGATGTTAGTATTCAGAATAAATCACCTCACAGGTTCACAGTCATTATTTGATCTACGTAATTATACCTAACATTTCAATTAAAGAATAATTAAATAAGAAAATGATCCAAATCTAATTTCATAAGAAGAATCAGCTACAGTTAGAAAATATTTTTGCACATCCATCTTAAATGTATGACAATGGAAATATGACTTCATCTAAAAATAACACAATTTTGCCTAAAAATAGGAATCTAATGTATGCTTCCATTATTTTATCTTGTATTTTTAGACAATAAGACAGAGATAAATTAGTAGTTGAAGTTAACATGCTCTGGTTCTCAGAGTATTTGGAGGGTAAGTAGTTGATGCTGCTGAAAAAAAAAATACTATTTTGGCTTTTTTTTTTTTTTTAAACTGTATCAGTGCCCCAGTCCAGTTTACTACTAAGCTGTGGAAAGAGCTGTACCAGCAAAGCAGCAAGGGGGGGCAAGAAGCAGTAGTTAGAGATAAGGACATTTGAGACAGTATTACCTTCAAAGAAACGCGTGCGGAACTTTCTTCAGGGGAAACAGTAAGTCCTCAGAAATAGTCCGTGCTTCTGATCTACATTAGACAGCTGTTAAAAAGTTCCAATGCGTAGGCTGCACTATGATCCTTCTGCCAATAGAAGCGCTTTGGCTGTGACCACTTCCACCCTTAATCTGATCCCTAAAGAACAATCCTTAGAAGACATGTAAAGCACTTTCTCTATTCTGAACAGGCTTTAATGCTATCCCTTGGAGCTGATTGAGTTTATTTTGTCATCTCTTTACAGCAGCTGAGCAACAGAAAACATACTGCGCTGCAGTCCAGAGTCAGCATCTCCCTTTGAACTAATTGAAACATTATAAAAATTACATAGTTGCTCCAAAAGTAGTGCTTCCTAGGTATTTCTGTGAAAACTCCAACAGATGAAAGAGCACAATAACATTATTTGATAGAATTCTCAGACACAAAACACTAGTTTTCAACACAGTCACCACAATTAGCTATGCACTTTCACCAGCAATGAAAGAGAGATGACCCACCATCACCACTGCTGAAACACACCGCCCACCGCCTCACTGCACTGACGTCCACTGCTCCATCTCAGTGTTCAGCAAGTATTGAAGAATATCAGTGGGTGCCATTGTTCTCCACATTGAGGAATTCCATGACACCTCTTGGTTTCACACACACTTTCATGTCAGACGCCATTTTGTCAGATTGCCCCTCTGCTGACAGCTCTCTCATGGCAACAGCATGTAATGGAATATTGCCAAGAAGGTTCAGCCTCTACTGCCATACCACCAACATCCACCTCTGACGTTGTGGGCCAAAAACAGTAAAATAGAAGGCATTACTTTTGGAGCTGCTGTGTGTTTGCGTCACAGACACCCATTCCTTTCAAAAATGAAAGGTTATGATGTTGTCAATGACATTTGATTAAGTATTTGTTATTCAACTTTATTTTTCAATAATGGATGGACTTGTTAGTTTCTACTTCTCAGCGATAACCTCAAGAACTCAACACTAGAAAGTCTCCAATTACCCTTTATCAGATTTATAAATGTTTTAATGATCTAATCAAAGTAAAGAAACAATGGAATATGATTTAGGTAAGTGTTAGAAAAAGACCCAGTGAACAGCAAGTCTATCTTTGCACAACCTATTTTTGAGTAATTTTGAATAACAATGAATTCCTAAATTTCAGTCTGTTTGAGACTAATTCACGAGCAGAATAAGAGCAAATATTCTCAAATATAATATTATTTTGTTTCCCCTTTCTAAAAAATGTTCAAAATTTTTAGAAAACATATCCTCATCTGAGCATGAACTCCTCTTTGAAGAGAATTTGACAGAACCTGGATGACCTTTTTTTTCCCCCCTGCAAAAACCAATCTTTCTTACAGAAACCGGGACAACTGAAAACAAAAGACTGAGGGAGAGGAAGACATATGCTAAGAATTTTTTAAAAGGAAATTTAACTTGTGCCTCGTAAAGATGAACATAATACTGGAGGATGTAATTCAGTTACTACTTACTTCAAGATAATGTATGTTTCCATCGATTTTACTTGCACTTCAGTTTTTTTTTTTTTTTTTAAATGGTAATTGCCCACTTATCCCATTCTCATCAGCTTATCAGGACATACTACATTTATAATTGACCAACAGTAACTACTATGTCCCGTTTTGTTAGTAAAATGCTCTTTAGAACAATATTTAACTTGCTGTGATAACATTTCTTTTTCTTGGCTACCAAGTTGATATAACTTTATTATTATTATTCTCCCCGTATAAGGCAGCGAAGGCAAAGCTCCTAAGAAGGTTACGTATAACACCTCATATCTACCATAAAAGGGCTCAGTTGAAGCTTATGTTATTGTTAAATGCCCCCTACAAGGAATCTGTAACAAAATTTCATTTATGATTTGGAAAGATTTCCACTACAAGACACACTACAGAAAAGAAGGTGATTTTCACCATATAATATGCTCACAAACTTATTTTGGGCTAGCTTGCAGATTACACCATCTTTAATGATATCCCGGGGAAAATTTCCTATCAGCGTTACAGACTCCTTTCATAATGCCAAGGTGACAATTACTGTGAATCAGCAGCGTCTTCAGGTCCCTAGAAATACTAAGGGATGTCAGTCATGCGGGAAGCTGCACTGGACAAAAACAGATGGGTAGACCCCTGTGGCCGCTGTTCTTAGCATACAAACCATGACGCTGCTGCTGCTGCTGCTGCAGTACGAGCAGAGAAGTACGAGCGGCAATAACTTGCAATATTCTTGAGGAAGATGCTTATGGAAGGAAGCTGTCCCGCCTGCCTCAGAGGAGAATGTGGAAAGGGAGGTGGCAATGTCACGTGCAGAACCAGTGAATGACACATTTTGACATCCAGTTCTGACATGCACCTTTTTTTTAAACCATGGTTACGACATAAATTCAGCATTGCATAGTCCTCAGATTTGTTAAATCTACATGTAACGAGAAACTAATTAGTTCCAACCACATCTTACTGTAATTTAGTTTTGTGAGATATGCACGTAACCTGTAAGCAAAGTAAAGCCTTGTTACAAAAACAAGAAACTGGAATTCACACAGTGCTGGCTCAGCTAGCTGAAGTTTGGGTAGTTTGTCTGTTTAAGCTCTCACTGTACAGTTTAAGGTCCGCACTCACGTTAATTATTTCAGAGTTTTTAAAAAAGCACTCACTCTTGTATCCTCCCACAGCGCGGTGCCATTTATGCAAGCTCATGAACCCACACCATGTGAGTTCATCCTGTTGAGAAAAAAAAGAAGCGGTCAATAGAAATTTGGGAGTCCACAAAGCATAAATTAAAAGCTACAGAACTATAAATTCATGTCATTCTTTTTTCCTCCCCAATCAATTATTATTAACAATATAAAACAGTAGGAGTGAAATATTTATCTCAGTCTTATTGTGTTTGAGTAAAAAAAAAAATACATTCAGAGGCTGTTTTCCAGTGAAGATGGTATTTCTATGAAAAGGAAAGAGACAAGGACGTTTCTTTCTTACTGAATTTTCTACAAATATGTGAATCACAACAGAAAATACAGCCTAAGAAATACCTTCAGCACAAGGTTGAAAAGATTTAAATCCCGTGATGTAGCATAATAAATAAAATCTTTTTCCAGAAAAAAAACAAAAAACAAACAAAAAAAAACCCTGTTCTGAATGACCTTTGTCAAATCAGAATGTTTTCCACTCACAATAAAATACTGGAATTGTCTCTGAGAGGCCACACCTTGCATAAGCAGTGACCTTCAGTTCTCTTCCATCAGTCTGGGAAGCACAGGCATTCTGCTGAACACATCAATACCTTTTTCTGTTGTTCTGAAATGACTCCTTGTTTTCTCAAGCAAGATTTGAAGTTAATGCGCAGTAGTTCTTAATACTTACAAACCCCATGAATACACCCGGCCCTTATGCTTCAAATGTCACACCTATTTCATTTTTTTAACTTTTTTTTTTAAAAAAGAGAGACATTTTGAAAACAAAAATAATGTGGTACCTTTTGACCTCCTGTGTGATGCTTGCACAGCTCAAATTCCAGCACCATACAAAGGTTATTTCTGTCTATTTATATATCAGTTTTACCATGTAAAGGCAGCTGCTTATTTTTAAGTTATATGCAATCTTTGGAATCTATCCAAAGTGTAATTGTTACAACTGATTGTGTGCTAACAGGACTGTTGTATCATATTTTACTTATGTCCTTGGTCTTGAACACTTGCCACCGCATTTGAACAACTCGGCATTTTCTATTTTTCTATAAAGGCACAAGAACTTCAAGCCTGGTTCTGAAAGAAAGTAAGTCCAGGATACTTCTAGTAACTAGTACGGAATTAACCTGTAATATTTAATAAAGCTTGTATAGCTAAATATTGTCTTGAACAGGAAACACCTGGTTAGAGTAGACTGAAGCTTTTCAAAAAAATCTCGGGGAAATTGTACATGCCCAAGAGAGTGCTTAAAATTGTTTTTTTTTAATTGACACTTTACACACCAATTATTAAAAACTAAGTAGGATTCAAACTAGAAATGATGAAATAGAAAGATGGAGAAGCAACTTCAAGCAAAAGGGGTAGAAAACCACAATAAATACAGTGACGTTTCCAAATGTGGTGGCATATTTAAATGAATAAAGTAGACTAAATTATCCCTGTCTGGACATTTTACATTTATGCAAGGAAACCCAAAACCATTGAGGAACTGCAACTTAAAGTATACTAGAGCATCTAATGTAGTTGGTTTAGAAGATAATCACTAGAAGTGGAAAACATTTCTAGCATTCCTGAGCTGATTTTAAGTTGTTGCAGAACCTCCTATGAAATTCAACACCAATTTAAGAAGTGGGCATTATTCAAATCACTTGACTTTTTTCTTAAAAAAAAAAATAGATAAGTTACCGGGGTTTACTAATACACAGTGAATGAAGCATCTGTGATCTCGAAGAACACGGGTCTGGCAAAGAGTGGGGTCAGGACCCTGAACTTTGGGAGAGCGAACGTCAGGCAGTTTAAGGAATTGTTGGACTAGATCTCCTGGGAATCTGTCCTAAGAGAGATAAAGGAGTGGAAGAAAGCTGGCTACTCTTTAAGGATGCCCTTCTGAGAGTGCAAGAGCTCTCCGTCCCTCAGAATAAGGAAGCAGGGGGGGGGGGGGGTTGTGGGGCATGGCTTGGCAAGGACCTGCTGGTCAAGATGAGTGAAAAGAAGGGATTGTACCAGCTGTGGAAGCAAGGGCGTGTCTCCTGGGAAGAACAGAGGGATACTGTCTGGACTTGCAGAACAGGGATTAGGAAAGCCGAGGCGCAGATGGAACTGAACTTGGTGAGGGATGTTAAAAAAAAAAAACTGAACATGAGCCAGCAGTGTGCGCTTGCAGCCTGGAAGGCCAACTGTGTCCTAGGCTCCATCAGAAGAGGGGCAGCCAGCAGGGACAGGGAAGGGATTGTCCCTCTCTGCTCTGCCCTCATGAGGCCCCATCTGGAGAACTGCGTCCAGGTCTGGAGCTCCCAAAACATGAAAGATGTGGAGCTGCCAGAGAGGGACCAGAGGAAGGCCACTGTTTACCTATATATATACATAGACTTACTGACTGCACTCCCCCAGCATCAAATTCCCTTGTGGTTCACACTGAACATCCCCATTCTTCTGCATCACCCACCAAGTGGACCCAGGTCCCTGGGCAAAAAAAGTGCCACGGAGAGGTTTGCCCTTCCCAGAAGCTGGAAAGACCCAAACCGCTTTTCCCAACATGCTCTTTACATGTACTACAGGGACCTTATCTCCCTCTACGTTATGTAGAGAGCTGGATTGAGCAGGACCATCACGATTGATTGATCCTCGAGTATTGACCAACCAGGTGGCTTCTGCCAAATGCTTCTTCCAATGCTTAAATGTTCCACCACCCATTGCTTTCAACATGGTTTTCAAAAATCCATTGTATTGTTCAATTTTACCAGAAGCTGGTGCATGATAGGGGATATGATAAAGCCACTCAATACCATGATCTTTGGCCCAAGTAGTTACAAGAGAATTTTTGAAATGAGTCCCATTATCTGACTCAATTCTTTCTGGAGTGCCATGTCGCCACAGGACTTGTTACTCGAGGCCTAATATGGTGTTTCGGGCAGTAGCATGGGGTACTGCATATGTTTCAAGCCACCCAGTGGTTGCCTCCATCATGGTGAGCACATAACGCTTACCATTGCGGCTTCATGGCAAGGTGATATAATCAACCTGCCACGCCTCCCCATATTTATAATTTTGCCATCACCCTTTCCCCCAAAGAGGTTTCATCCTCTTTGCTTGTTTAATTGAGGCACATGTTTCACAGTCATGAATAACCTGTGCAATAATGTCCATAGTTAAGTCCACCCCTCGATCTCTAGCCCACTTGTATGTTGCACCTCTTCCTTGATGGCCCGAGGTCTCATGGGCCCAGCGAGCTAGAAATAACTCACTCTTGTGTTGCCAGTCCAAGTCCATTTGAGCCACCTTAATTTTGGAGGCTTGGTCTGCCTGCTGGTTATTTTGTTGTTCTTCAGTAGCCGGACTCTTGGGCACATGAGCATCTACATGACACACCTTTACAACCATATTCTTAATTCGGGCAGCAATGTCTTTCCACAGTTCAGCAGCCCAAATAGGTTTACCCCTTCGTTGCCAGTTATTTTGTTCCCACTGCTGTAACCACCCCCATAAAGCATTTGCCACCATCCATGAGTCAGTGTAGAGATAAAGCACTGGCCACCTCTCCCGTTCAGCAACATCTAGGGCCAGCTGGACAGCCTTTACCCCTGCAAATTGGCTTGATTCCCCTTTTCCTTCCATGGCCTCTGCAACCTGTCGTGTAGGGCTCCACACCGCGGATTTCCATCTGCGATGCTTCCCTACAATACAGCAGGATCCATCTGTGAACAGGGCATATTTCTTTTCATTTTCTGGTAATTCACTGTATGGTGGGGCCTCTTTGGCACATGATACCTCCTCTGCTGGTGATGTTCCAAACTTTTTACCTTCAGGCCAGTCCATGATCACCTCTAAGATTCCTGGACGATTGAGGTTCCCCATCTGAGCTCGTTGCGTAATCAATGCAACCCACTTACTCCAAGTGGCATCAGTAGCATGATGGTGGAGGGAACCTTTCCCTTAAACATCCAGTTGAGCACTGGCAGTCGAGGTGCTAGGAGGAGCTGCGTCTCAGTTCTGATTACTTCGGAAGCAGCTCGAACCCCCTCATACGTGGCTAAGATCTCCTTCTCAGTTGGAGTGTAGTGCTCCTCAGACCCCTTGTAGGCTCGACTCCAGAATCCCAGGGGTCGACCTCGGATCTCTCCTGAGGCTCTTTGCCACAAACTCCAAGTGGGACCTTTCTCTCCAGCAGCAGTGTAGAGGATGTTCTTAACATCCTGTCCTGTCCGTACTGGCCCCAAGGCCACGGCACGGGCTATCTCCTGTTTAATCTGCTCAAAAGCCTGCTGCTGTTCAGGACCCCATGTAAAGTGATTCTTCTTCCGCATCACCTGATAAAGGGGGCTCACAATGAGGCTATAGTTTGGAACGTGCATTCTCCAAAAGCCCACTACACCCAGAAAAGATTGCGTCTCTTTCTTATTAGTGGGCGGAGACATGGCAGTGATTTTGTCGACCACACCCGTTGGGATGTGGCGACGTCCATCTTGTCACTTAATACCTAGGAACTGAATTCCCTGTGCAGGCCCTTTCACTTTGCTTCGCTTAATAGCAAAACCAGCTCGCAGGAGGATCTGGATTATTTGCTCTCCTTACTTGAAAACTTCCTTTGCTGTATCGCCCCACACAACAATGTCATCAATGTATTGTAGGTGCTCAGGAGCACCGCCCCGTTCCAGTGCAGTTTGGATCAGCCCACGGCAAATGGTTGGGCTGTGTTTCCACCCCTGGGGCAAACGGTTCCAGGTATACTGAACGCCCCTCCAGGTGAAAGCAAACTGTGGTCCGCATTCTGTGGCCAACGGAATGGAAAAGAAGGCATTAGCAATGTCAGTGGTGGCATACCACTTGCCTGCTTTTGACTCCAGTTCATACTGGAGTTCTAGCATGTCCAGCACAGCAGCACTCAGTGGGGGTGTGACTTCATTCAGGCCACGGTAGTCTACCGTCAGCCTCCATTCTCCACTGGCTTTACGCACTGGCCATATGGGGCTGTTAAAAGGTGAGTGAGTTTTGCTGATCACTCCCTGGCTCTCTAGTTGACGAATCAACTTATGAATGGGGAGCAAGGAATCCCTGTTGGTGCGGTACTGCCGCCTGTGCACCGTTTTTGTGGCAATTGGTACCTGTTGCTCTTTTACTTTTAGCAGCCCCACCACAGAGGGATCTTCTGACAGGCCAGGCAAAACTGACAGCTGCTTAACATTGTCTGTGTCTACAGCAGCTATTCCAAAGGCCCATCGATACCCTTTGGGATCCGTGAAATATCCCCTCCTGAGGTAATCAATACCGAGTATACACAGAGCCCCTGGACCAGTCACAATAGGATGTTTTTGCCAGTCTTTACCAGTGAGGCTTATTTCGGCCTCCAACACAGTCAACTCTTGGGAACCCCCAGTCACCCCAGAAATGTAAACTGAGTCTGTCCCTTGGTGACTCGAGGGCATTAGAGTGCACTGTGCACTAGTGTCCACCAGTGCCTCATATTGCTGTGGTTCTGATGTGCCAGGCCATCGAATCCACACAGTCCAATACACTCTATTATCCCTTTCCCCCCCTGGCTGGGGGCAGGGCCCCTCTACTTGTTACCTCCCTTGTTCTTCTGATCAGGGCCCTTACGGCTTTTACCACGTCCCCCAGCAACAGAAGCGGAGGATTTCACCTTGATGGTTGATTTGGCTAACAGTTCTGTTGCCCGTGCTTGTAGTGCAGGAGCGGGTTTTTTGTGCCACTTCTTCATGTCTTCTCCATGGTCACGTAGAAAACGCCACAAGGCAACGCGTGACATAGTCTCACTGTTGTCACTTGCTCGAGCAGGAGAATGTTTTCTTCTTCTAATAGCTGAGACGTTGGATGATGCAAACTGGGAGGAAAACAAATTGCTTAGCCCCTCCCGTAGGGTGTCTCGATAATCCTGATTGTCATCAGGTTTATCGTCATGAGGCAAAGAAGTCAGTTCCTCTATTATATCATCGTGATCACTCTCAAATCTATCCAGTCTTTCAGTTACCTTTACAATGGCTGAAGCATAAACTTGCAGAGGGGTTAAATGTAGCTCAAAGTCATGGAGCCTGGAAATCAGTTCACCCATAGGGGGTCTTCTTTCCCATTTGCCATACATGGCTGCTAATGTACCAGCGTACTTTTCTGGTGCAGTTCTTGTGAAGGTACGCCACATGTCTGGTGTACACCTGATTCTCTCAGGATCATGCTCCTGGTTTGGATCATCAGGAATGAACCCAGGGTCATGTAACATTTCCACCACAGTGCATTCTCTCAAATAATGGATGCCTTTTTCCATAGCAGTCCATTTGTTTGCCTCAGGCATCAGATCATTTTTGAAGGGGTATTTTTCCTTCACAGCTAATAGCATCCACTTCCAAAGGGTGAAGGACTCATCCTGGCATCTACTGATATCTCTGTCAATCGCTGAGTCTCTGGCAATACTTCCCAGCTGGCAGGCTTCTGTACTGTCTGGCAGTGCACTGTTGGCCCCACTGTCCCAGCATCTAAGTAGCCAGGTGACAATGCGTTCACCTGGGTGCCGTGTAAAGTCTTTTCTCAAGACTCGAAGTTCAGTCATTTTCAGAGGACGAGTAGTAAGGGTTTCAATGTCTCTTTCAGTTGTTGTTGCCCTGGTGGGCGTTGGTGACCGGGATCTCATTGAGGGCCCTTCCCCTGGACTTTGGGGTGGCTCCCCTGGACCTTCTCGCTTTGCTGTCTCCTGTTCCGGAGAAAGCGATATTCGTTTCAACTTCCGTCCTCGTACAGGGGCAACTGAAATCAGTTGTGGTGCCTCCTGTGGTCGATCAGGCTGGTTGTTTTCCATGCTCTGTCTCTCAAGCTCAGCTTGGACCAACTTTTCTGATATGGCATGAAAGTTGGATTGGAGGGCATGTAGTTTGGAATGAAGACTGTTAAGATTGGATTGCAGAGTGTCCCACTCATTTTGGAAGGTGTCTCGCTCAGATTGGAGACAGTCGAGCTTGGATTGCAGTGTCCCGCTCGGATTGGAGACAGTCAAGCTTGAATTGCAGAGTGTCCCGCTCATTTTGGAAGGTGTACCATTCCGATTGGAAGATGTTTTCCTGAGATCGGAGATTATTTCTTTCAGCTCGGAGATCTTCATTTTCAGCTTGGAGAATTTCTTTCTCAGCTTAGAGACACTCTTGGCAGGTTCAGAGATTCCTTTCTCTGGCTAAGAGATTCCCATTTTCAGCTCGGACCCGCTCCTAGAAACTCTGCATGTCGGCTTGTAGACTCTCTCGCTCATTCAGTACTTCCTGACGGAAACTCTCCTTTTCACTTTGAAAACTCTCCCTTTCCTTTTGGAAATTCTCTCTCTTGGTTTGGAGACCCTGTATTTCGGTTTGGAGACCCCATATTTCAGTTTGGAGACCCCGTATTTCCGTTTGGAGACCCCGTATTTCGGTTTGGAGACCCTGTCTCTCCCTCTCTGGGATAGTATTGAATAAGGCCCGATAAGCATGAGCTAGGCCCCAAATGATTTGTGCCTCCTCAGATTCGCCAGAGCTATCACAGCCCTGTCTCAAATATTCACTTAGGCTCTCAGGATCTTCCAGGTGTTCAGGAGTAAAGTTCCATGACACCGGAGATGCCCATCTCTTTAAGGTCTCTCCCAAGTTTCTCCACACTCCCTGCCACTCAGTATCCTCTGGCTTTGGAGAAGGCTTCCTCAAAAAACAGATACTGAGTGAAATGACTAGAATGATGAGTAGTGCATTCAAGGAGATTGACAACATGGTCAAATGGGCATTCAGAAAATGCATCAGGGATTCAAAGGAGAGACTGGGAGATGGTTTTAAAAATTGCAAGTTCTGTAATATTAGCAGCTTCCTCTAGAGCTGTATGCCACGTTGTATACAATGTATACAGATACCAAGGCATTTCCATCAATGTTTTCAATTGCTTACATATACAAAAAGCTCCATAGAGCAGCGTGGCAAGCTTAATAAAGGCCCAGTACGTTCTGAGCATTAAAAAAGAAACAATGATGGAATGCACTGCCTTAAAGGGCAGTTTTAAAAGAGAAATCAACATCTTTTTTTTTCTCTTCACAAAGACAGGCTAGCAGCAGCCAGAAAAAGTTTACAAAAAGTGTACAAAAAGTTTACAAAATATCCCAGAGCATTGGCAGTCCACCTGGACTTCTCAAGGTCACGTTTGCAGTTACAGCACCTGCAGTTTTGAGCTTTCCGAGACCAGAGAAAGATTTGTTCTAAGAGCCAAAAAGCAATCTTAGCTTCGTTCTAAAAGCTAAAAAAGCAGAATTTTGCCCTTAATTTTGCCTTAATTTTGCCTCAATTTTGCCCTTTGCATTCTCCACCAAAAAATGTCAACGGTTTACAGGCGTTTGGCCCGGTTCTGTGACGAAGGGGATAGGGGACCCACGGGCCCATGCCCCGGGAAAAGGGGAAAAGGGTAAGGAGATGGCCCTGAGAGCAAAGAACAGCAGCAACAATCTGAGGAGAAACAAACTAATTTACTAAATAAGATACCGGAATGCAAAACAACACACTATAATACAATATAATTACAATTTAAGCTGATAAATCCAATACAGAGAATGTCCCAAAATCAAGGTAGGCCTTACTCTACTACCGACGATAAGACGGCTGGAGAGCGAGGTGCTGCCAAGATGAGAGACGGCAGAAAAAAGGGACGAGGTCTCGTGATCTACAAGTTTTTATACTGCCAGCTTTTATCTTTTCCCTCTGGCTGGAAAATGGTAACAGAGGAGAAAAGTACCGTGGGGACTGTAGTAGTCTTTCTCTTCTGAGAACCAGGTACATTCACTACATGATGTTATGATGTGGAGTACCAATAACCAAAAATCATAAAACCATGACAGCCACAAAGATGAACACAGGGCTGGAGGACCTCCCCTATGAAGACAGGCTGAGGGTGCCAGGCTTGTTCAGCCAGGAGAGGAGAAAGCTGCCCAAAGAGATCATGGACACTCCAAGCCCTGGAGGTGCTCGAGACCAGGTTGGACAGGGCCCTAGGCAACCTGGTCTAGTACTAGTTCTGGAGGTCGTTGGCCCTGCCTATGGCAGAGGGGTTGGAACATGATGGTCCCCGGGGTCCCTTCCAACCCAAGCTGTTCTATGATTCTATGATCCTTACCTGTTTACACACTCTTAAACCTTGGGTTTTCTAAATGTATATGTGAGCAGATAAATGTAAAAAAATTGTCCCCTCCCCTTAAAACTCAGCTTGTTTATATCTGATTCATCATAAGGCTTTATGTTAATAAATGTTTGCTTAAGCGGGCAATGTAGCTGAATAGAAGCGGTTTTAACAGACCTAATATGAATAAACACCAATTTCCCCACTTGTTCAAATCAGGAACGTCTGACTAATGCAAAGCTGGAAAAATATGTGAATAGATAACTTCAAAAGAGTATTCATAAAAATTAGATTCAAAATACCCAGAAGAGCTTGTTTTTATGCTTGGGGTATCTACATTAGAAGTTACGCAACAGGAGGAGGCAGAATTGGGAAGCTGAGGGAAAAACTGCTGTTACAGGTGAAAATAAGCTATTTCTAGATCTACACTCAAATTCAAGCCATTTGGGGCCTAAATCCTTAGGCAATTTTCTAAACAGAAATTCATGTAATGCTGTTATTATTTTTCCCTCAAATGATTAAATAAGACCGTGGAAGACATTATACTTTTAAATACTCCTATCATTTACGGAAAAGATCAGATAATATTGAACTCCCTCAGATCTGATTCTTAGTTGCTGCAGAACAAGGTTTCTGGCCCCTTCACCACAGTGCTCACCGTACCCTTCCATTCGCAAAGACAGTACTGCCAGTAGCAATCAGTCTTAGCAATAGACAGATAACAATGGTTTAGTACAACCATCCTATCACCTAAGGGTCGCAGTAAGTACAAAGCGCAGTGCCGCTTTAGAAATTATGCCATTCCAACAGATGCGTTGTCAAGGAAAAATCATAATGCACTGGTAACTGAATAAGATATAAGCATAACATATTCAACAAAAACTTCATTATGGCAAGATAAAACACTGACATGGACTTAAAAGAAAGATGGATGGAAATTTTTAAAGCAGTCACTGCCAGAACAAGCTAAGCACGTCCACATAATTGTCACTGATGGCAAACACAGCCATGCTGAACCACACCCACATCAGAGATTCTCCAAACCAAGCACAATTAAAACAAGAGCAATACCATTTATTTCTGAACCAGCTCCACTTCAACCAATCCTGAAAATTAATCCTGGCCCTTCATAGATAAGCATATAGTTTCTTCAGCTGAAGGTAAAGAGCACTCTAAAAGCAATAGTAAACCCATCTGTTTCAGGGGTTTGCAAATGTTCCATGCTGTCTTAAACACATTTTTCAAAAAAGAATCCAAGTAAATGGCAGGATGAGTAATCCGTAAAAAAAAATAATAATTAAAATATCTTAACGAGAACATTCGTAACGTAGTCTCGTTTGTTCTTCAACTCGTCCTGGGTTAAAGAAGGCAGAGCAGCGCGAAGAAGTGAGAAAGAAACAAATCAAACAGGAAATAAAAGGATGTGACAGAGCAGTACAGTTCATTTGTTAATTGCATAGCAGCAAAGGTAGTAAATCTCATAATTATATATAATTGACTTACCAAAAAGTGAGAATTTAGGCCCAGAAGGATGCTAAGCTATTTACTCGTGACTTACAGATTTGTAAGACTTTCTCTGATATTCAGTGCCACTCACTTATCTTGTCACTAGAATTTAGAAGACATCCACTAACTGCAGTAGAGGTTACACAAGGGAATTTAAGGACGATGTTTGTGCAAAACAAAGGCTTAAGGTCCTTCCTGAAAAGAAACATTGTTTCAGTATGCAAGTACAAACATTTCGTAAGTATAGAGATACCGGTGTCAACTAAAAATCAAATTAGTTTAGTATGGTTTACAAACTAGTAGTATTTTGACTGGTCAGTTATAGATAGCCTGCATGAGCACAGGAGTGCAGGTACCTTATTGTTAATATACTTCATTTCCACGTCCTCTTCCCCGTTTTTCATAGCTGAGTTTCCCTAAAGACATGCACAAAATCCGTCCCACCTTCTCTTTATCCTCAACACTTTCGTTTGTGCCTTACCAAGTTTTGTTATGAAATCTTTACACCGTTACATTTTACCGTACTGCTTTAAGGTGGAGAGAATCTGTACTCAACATTCAAACTGAGGTCAAGCGGCAGAGGAATATATCGTGGCTGACAGTGCTCTCCGCTTCCTTCTCTTTAATTTCTTTTTCTCTTTTTTTTTTTTTAATGAGATATTTGGAGTTTGAGTACAGAAGAAATAGAAACTAAATACTGTACAATTTTTTCTAAGAATACTCAGTAACAAGGTACTCAGTATGAGAGTTAATTCCGTATATGCTATTATACACGCTAAGTTACAATCACTTTTCTTCCTGCGTTCATCACACTGTGTATATCGACACAGAACTTCATCTGCTACTTTATACCTGCTCCCCGAAAGAGCCTTCTGCATCTTTTTGGTCATTACACTCATCTTCGTTACGGTGAATAACCTAGCAAACTGTGTCACTTGACCATTTGTTGCCTTTCTCGCATCACCGATGAATACACCCCCGTGGAAGTCAGCGGTGATCTTCCAGCACAAAAACTGACCACTAACTCTTCCTTCCCATGCGATAAGCGTTTCTGTGCATGGCAAATGCATAGAGTGGAAATACT
This sequence comes from Numida meleagris, assembly GCF_002078875.1. Classification (NCBI taxonomy): domain Eukaryota; kingdom Metazoa; phylum Chordata; class Aves; order Galliformes; family Numididae; genus Numida; species Numida meleagris. The sequence goes on along the minus strand of NC_034412.1, from coordinate 32,668,912 downwards.
TAAGGAAGCCTCCCAACTTTTACAAAATTATTTCACCTAACTTATAATTATTTCCAATACATAAATGATATTTTAATGATATAAATATACTCCTAGGAAGAGACCCAGCAATTACTCTTTTGAAAACTAACAGTTTTTTTCCTATTAGAAGTAATTTAAGTTTGCCCTCTGCTGCACCTTGACATTTTTGCTCAGCTTTTAAAAAAAAAAAAAAAAAAAAAAAAAAAGCAAAAATAACAACAACAAGCAAAAAAAAAAAACAAAAACATTTTTGCTCAGTTTAAAAAAAAACAAAAACAACATACGTGAATCACTGGCTTTTTCAATACCAAACTGTCACGGACGCGTATATTTGAAAAGAAGCCGTTTCAGTACCATTACACTTACACATTCACCCTGAGACATGATTGTTCTAATACACAACTTTCATTCTGCTATTTAATGAGAGTTAAGTTTTTTTCTCCTTTCTGTAACTGTCATAGGATTTTCAGTACGCGCTGGATAACATAAGCCCTTTCCTGTTCCCATGGAAATCAATAGGAACACTTCATACCGATTAAACTCTATCAGAGAGAAAATGAGTCCTAAGTAATTAGGACCTTCTTTTGTTTGATCAGCGGTTCATTTCAAATCCAAAGAATTATTAGTCAGGAAAACACAGAGAGGTCTGGGATGAGCTAAAGTGTTTACACAACAGAAATAAAGGTCAAATGCCCTCTGCCCCACTTTGCAGGACCCACGCTACTCCTGTGCCTCCACAGTGCTGTGCTACACCGCAACTGCAGTAGCGTTGGCAACGCTGCAGGAAAACCAGCTGCCTCAAGCCCCACTGTGCTCCGCACCTCCAAAGCACAACCAAGGAGTCAACAGGAGACAGCGTAAGCACACACCATGTTTGCTCTCGCGCTGAATGTCACATAGTTCAAGAAATGGGAGAGCTGGGCAAATTTAAGCCATTGGGTTGTTTTTCTTAGCTTTTCATTAGAGCATCATTCACTATCACAACATCTAATTCAGTGTATGACGCTTCAGTGAGTACCGAAGCACTAATCTGAGATCCTGAGGAAAATAACAGAAATTCAGCCTCCATGCTCCTTTTCCTCAGGTTTCTGTATTGGGCTTCTGCACTTATCCCTATGGACTACTCCTAAGAGGTGAGATTCAAAGCAGTTTTAACTGAGTTCATTGTCAAAATGAAGCTACAGATCTGACATTTCAAATGGGTTGTCATAATCTCTTAGCAGACATAATAAAATATACTTAGTTGAAATAAAAATAGGGAGAAAGGTTCTTTATTATCCCTAGAATTTCTCAAGTTTTGAAAGACTTACAAAAGCTAAACTTCACATATGTTATTAATCATAACGCTGTACCTACAACTTTTTATTTAATAAAAAGAAGAGTTTGCCTGATTTCCTGTAACTGAAAGGTGCGGAAATTTCAGAATTGACCCAGTAGCAATACTGCGCATTAGGAGAGTGGATAGTTATGTAAGAGCACAATAGACTGGGCAAAATGAGAAGACTGACTCCTCAAAGAGACGTCATTCAAATACAAATCACTTCCAGTGCGTTTGGGAACAAAGAGACAACCATTGCAATAAGTGTTTTAGGATTATTGTAACTTCTCTGAATGGTCTAAGCTTTCAGATTCCAAAAACTATAATTAACAAATGCCAGAGGTCGTTGAAGCTTTTTAGAAACTCACAACTACACTGCCTTCTTGCCCAGAGTGAAAGATGCACTGCTACTAGTGAACTGTAAGTGCACCGCAGGTAACTGTGTATGTTTAGTAACTAGTCAGTTTTCGTAGCTTTCCATCTGTCTCTCAACTCCAAATAATGAACTCCAAATAATGAGCTTACCCAATATCATTCTCTAAAAATTACAAATAACCAGTTAGCAGAATCTTCTTTAACATTAGATTCCTTTATCATGAATCTTGTTCTAGACTTCAGCCAAAACATGTATTAAGGTATATCTCATAAAAAATTAAATACAATATTATGCACATGCTTTGCTGAAGTTATAAACTGAAAATTGGTTCACTGAAGTGCGTTTGACATTTGACTTAACACATACCTATAAAAGGGAGAAGGAAGCAGGCAGGTACCAACCTGGCACTCTACCTGACACCGTCAGAAGATTTAATTATCACTGACATAATTTTGCACACCTACTTAGTTTGCACTTACTCAGTTGTAATATTACCAACTTCACGAAGTTCAACAAGGCCAAGTACAAGGTCCCGCACCTGGGTTGGGGCCATCCCAAGCACAAGTACAGGCTGGGCAGAGAACGGCTTGAGAGCAGCCCCAAGGAGAAGGATTTGGGGGTGCCAGTTGAAAAACTCAACATGAGCAGGAAACATGCACTCACAGCCCAGAAGGCCAACCGTGTCCTGGGTTGCATCAAGAGAAGCGTTACCAGCAGGTCAAAGGAGACGATTCTGCCCCTCTACTCTGCTCCCATGAGACACCACCTGGAGTACTGCATTCAGCTCTGGGGCCCTCAACACATGAAGGACACCGAGCTGTTAGAGCAGGTCCAGAAGAGGACCATGAAGATGATCAGAGGACTGGAGCACCTCCCCTATGAGGAGGGGCTGAGAGACCTGGGGCCCTTCAGACCAGAGAAAAGAAGGCTCCAGGAGGACCTTATAGCAGCCTTCCAGTACCTGAAGGGGGCCCACAGGAAAGCTGGGGAGGGACTTTTTCTAAGGGCAGGTGGCACCAGGAGAAGGGGAAATGGCTTTAGACTGGAAGAGGGTAGATTTAGACTAAACATTAGGATGAAATTCTTTCTTTAAGAGTGGTGAGACACTGGAACAGGTTGCCAGAGAGGTTGTAGTCCCCTACCCTGGAGGTGTTCAAGGCCAGGCCGGATGGTGCTGCGAGCATCCCGGTCTAGTGGGAGGTGTCCATGCCTACAGCAGGGGAGTTGGAGCTCTATCATGTTAAAGGTCCCTTCCAACCCAACCCATTCTATGATTATGCTTATAGTGTTCTTAACAAAAAGTAGCACTAAATACTTTCTTTCCAAGTCTCTCAAGCAGAAAAAAAACTTGTGCTTCAGATTTCTAGAGACAGACTTCTAAGATCACCGTAACCCTTGGTAAACAGTACCTATGATTTGAAGAAATCCAGATTCTTGGTTCTTCTTAATAAAGAAATTGTGCTTAGGATCCCCAGAACTCACATTCAGAAATTAGCTATAACACAGAAGACGTACTGTAAAGCTCTACCATGAATTTTAAAAGAATATATATTGATAAAAATCTGTAAGAGTAAAATAATGATTCAAATGTCCTTGAAGAAGCATTAGATGGATATCAATTACTATAAATGATGCAAAACTAATTAAGTAAACTCTATAGAAAATGTGGCAAAACAGAAATAATTAACTATGAATAACCACTTCCCTTTTACACCCTCCTGATGCTCAATGTAGTAGCACACAGTCAATAATTATTCTAAGAGCACCTCTGCTTAACTACCTCACTTGTGCTTTCACCAATCTTGCCATCCAATCTTTCATCCCTCTTAGTTTTCTTTACAACAATTAATCAATCCTGGAAGTCAATACATGTCTATCATTGAGTTGTTGTTTTGCATTTGTTTGTTTTTTTTAATCAGATTCTTCTAGTCAGATTTCGTATTGAACAGGCCTAAAATAGCAGTGCATAATATCAAAGCAAGCACGATCATGTACACAACATTTTGAGTCTTCTTTGGTGTGTATTAAACCTACTGAACAGAGAAAAAAGAGAAGAGTGTAGTCTTAGAATGACTTCTCAATTTTTTAGTTATCATAATATTATTACAGTTTTAAGAGACAATACAACTGACTAGCAAGAAACAAAATAACTAGATATTATTGCCACCAATGTATTTCACAGATCTTTGCTATTCTTTTGGTTGTCAATACGTGGAAAACAAATTTCATTTTTATTCTGTTTTGATTCATTTTTAGCAAAAAAAAGCTACGAAAATTCACCTATTCACAAATTTTATAATACTGTATGGAAAGATACTTTCAAAACAGTTTTTTTTTTTTTTTAAAAACAAGGGAGAACAGAATACCAGAAAAACTGCCTGTATTTGACTACAATGAAGTACTATAATTCAATAATTATTGTACATATTGTATGAGTACATCAGATCTGATAATTAAAGATCGTATATACACATATTCTGAACCAATTAACACAACTAAGGATCCACTCTAAGAAGTGCTAATGAACTTTATGCTATTAGTAAGGGATAGGACAGTACAGCGGATTGAATATAATCTTAACAATTAGTTTCATCAAATGCCTATGTAAGAACATCTCTGGATTTGAATGATATTATGAACAAATACAGTGAGCATATATTTGTAATTATTTTGAAGCTAGCAATGTAGAGAAGCAAGAAAAATTCTGCTGTGATCTTACTATTGTAAACCCGTTTCCTATCATAATACTATCATAAAATAGAAACAGCAGTAAGTACAAACAAGTAAAGCAATGTGAATTGAACAGGTCAATGGAATTTTGTCAATAACTTCACTGAGACCAACTTCCACGAAAAGTTGCAATACTAAGTTGGAAAGTAACACAAAGATCTTCATATGACTCCTGTTGAGTTCCCGAAGTAAAATAACCACAGATTTTTCTGATTTTTAAGGAAACCATTCTTCAAATCAAACCTACAAACTACTGCACAAGAAGATTCCTATTGTCAAGAGCTTCATATTCAGAAGATGAGATGGATATCATCTACTTGACATTTCATTGGCAACTCAGAGTACGAGAAAAAAAAGAAATCCAGTCCCACAGTGCTTCACAGAAAAGCTTTGCATTTTTTTATCTTCATTTTTATTATTTTTGATTTAAACTAAGGTAAAGCCTGTAGGCATCTAACTTAGAAAAGGCATGCAAAGTTTCAGTACAACAACTATAAAGGAAGCATCTTTCAGTTTTGTTTTCTTTCTAGGTAAAGGTAGGTAAACGTCAAGAAATCTCTTTAATTTTATATTCTAAAAAAGAATGATTTATGAGGAAGAGAAATCAAATTACTTACCTATAATTGGAGGTTTTTGAAGGTAGTTCCCAGTCTCCCTAAAGGTAACGCTGAAAGATCTGTAACGATTCAACAGTTTGTACTACAAAGTTAGGAGGTAGGAACTTCATTCATTATTCAACTCTATTAAGGAAAAGAAAGATGAAGAAAATTAAACATAGGAAACATAGAAATGAAAATATTCACCTTTTTCTTACCTATCATCAATCCCCATAATTTTCAAATTAGAAAAATGTGTGAGCTAAGCACGAAGAAGAAAAACCATATTCTTAGAAGACAACTTGTTAAAATTACGATGCTATAGCTGTGAATTCTTGGTTTCTGTATGGTTTGACACGTAAATACTGGTATGTATCTGACCATTCACACATCTGAGCTTGAACAACTACCAGAACTACGAGGGCTGCTCAAGAAGTAATGCCTCCTATTATATTACATTGGCTCACGACATCAGAGGCAGATTTTGGTGGTGTAGCGCTAGAGGTTGAACCTTCCCGACAACAGTCCGTTACATTTGTGCTGCGCAAAAGATGGCAGCAGAGGGGCAGTCTGACAAAACAGTGACTGACATGGAAGTGCGGATGAAGCAAAAGTGTGTTCCATGCAGACAAATGGGCACTCACTGACATTCATCGACATTTGCTGAACATTGCTGGAGACCAAATAGTGGATGTGAGCCCAGCAAGAAGGCAAGTGGTGCATTTCAGCAGTGGTAACAGTGTCAGTGGGTCACCTCTTCCAGCGTAGATTTTTATGAGCGCAGCATGCAGGCTCTTGTTCATTGCAGGTGCAAATGCATAGCTAATAGTCGCAATTATGTTGAAAAAGTGTTTTATAGCTGAGCATTTTCTCTACCAAATAGTGCTTTTGTGCTCTTTGTATCTGTTGTAGTTCCCATGAAAATAAATAGGAGGCATTATTTTCGGAGCAACCTACATATGTTTGGGTTTAATGTTCTAACCAGCCCACTAGTGCAGATTAATGTTTCATGCTTTCAGCGGAACCAACTTCAGCTCGCATGATTTGGCAGGCTTCTCTTCACCTCAGTGGGGCAAAGTTTATTTGTTAAGTACAATCTCTTACATTTTAATGACACTGTTTAAAAGAGAAAAACATTGTGGGCACATAGCAAATGGAAAAGGATGTAAGTGTACACACGTAAACCTAGAAGAAAGGATCACAATCCACAATTGTAACTATCTGAATGCTTATTCAGATAGCAAACAGCTGAGAAAATTTAAAAGCAGAGGGATGACAGGAACACATTAACATCTCATATTTCTACTTTATAGAGTACAGACTTGGAATATAAAAAAAAGGACATAAGTATTTACTACACCAGTTTCAACCATTTCAAACATTTTACTGGAACTTTAAATTTCTGAAAAAACTTAAAATCATACCAAAAACCATGTAAAAATAAAAAAGAAGCAAACAAACCCTTTTCAGTCAAAACCTTTCAATCTTCCCAGAAAAAAAAAATAAAAGAATTAACGAATCCACTAAAAAAAAAGAAAAAAAAAAAGAATTTTATCATCTTTTCAAGGATACAGTATAATGCACTTCAAAAATACCATTTTCTCCATAATTATTCTTAAACCTCAGAAATTTTCTTACTAGAATTCGTTCTAGGAATCATCTCTTTAAGGCTCTCTATTAGTCTGCTAATTAACTATTTGAATTTTTTTCCTCGTACATTAAATTCAAAGCAAAAACTATGCAAACTAAAATCACCACAACAGAAGAAGTTATTAGGGATCTGAAAGGACTTTAGTTGAATGTTTCAGAGATTTTTGTGTAATCAGAAGGTGCTCTTTAAGGATATTCACACAAGCAAACTAAGATATGCCAAAGGGGAAGCCAGAAGTAGTGGCTAGTTTTCAATCTCTGAACTGTCCTTCTGGGAGATTTTCTGAGCTCTCCCAAGCTATACCAGCCATGAAGAGCAAGCTGCATCCCAGCTGAGAACCTTACATTAGCTTTCAGGACGCTAAGCCTACTCAAAAAAACATCCATGCAGAGACATTACTCAAGTATGGGTAGGAAAATTCTGGTCCAACATGGACAATAAAAAATGAAAGTTTTAGCTGGAGTCTGAGTGCTGTGAACAGAACATTCATTATAAGATTATGATTATATATGGGACATCACGCATTTTAGGTTCAACCCGAGTTCCTAACCAGCGTCCTTAATTCCTGGGCTTACATTAGAACTGACAGGAGGCAATAAAATTTGTATAATCTCTGGTCAGAAACTCCATGGAGAGTAACGTTACAGCTTTCAGAGATCACTTCTCAGGTACAATGACTCTGTATAAACCTCTCTTGTATACGCGCTCTTTCTTAACTTACATCTTTTGATCTTTAATGTGTCCAACATAATGCACCTGAGCATCTTGAATGATCAGTAATTTTAATTGATTATTGTAGACAGTTACAAAGGTATAACAATTGCACATCTCAAGAGAACATGATCTATATTTGTTTAGACATGTGGAATTAGATTATCTGAAAGTAACTGTTAAAAACAGTCTACTAAAACCATAAGATCAGTTCCTAAAAGTGATAGTTAAATCAACAACATGAAACCTATTATTCTGGTTGGCATAAGCCTTGAGTAGTCTGTCAGCAGAAGGTTATACTATGAAACACAACTAAAGATAAGATTGATTAATATCTAAATCTTAAACTGGAAAGGTATTTCTGATGATTATTGAAATATTGAACCGTTTCATTCGTCTCCAGTTTAGAGCACAGGAGTAGAAAAATCTCTTTTGCGATTGTGCTGTATTACTTCTAAATTTACCTTTATTATAACAATATACTTTTCCACTCTAAGAAGTGGTTTTGAATAGATAACCGATATTGCTTGAAAATACCAGTTTGAAATGTCTTGTAATGAGAACAGATGAATGCTTCCTAACATATTTCTGTATTTGTTTTACTGTATCTCCACATGAGCTTTCAATGCAAATTAAACCTGCAGAAGAATCATAATTGCTATTTTTACTTTTTATTTAAGATAGTTTTCTTCTAAAGTTTAAAGGAAAACAAGAGCAAGGCATGTTTCTTGCTTTTGTGTAAGGCTCTAGAATGATTGGGTTTATAATGGGTCCTGAATAAGAGCGAATCCATACAGGGTTACATCTGACAAACCCTTTATATGTTCCTATCTAAGATGTAACTGTGTGAAGCCAACGTACTTTTTGTAAAAAAGGAAAGTCATTTCATTGGTCCCCATGCAGACATCAGGGTGAGATGAACAGAGATCTAGTTTCAGATGTACCACTGAAGATACCGCACAACTTTAAATAGGTCAGTTAACTATTGTACAATTCAGTCTGCCTTTCTGTGAAAGGAGAACAAATAGGTAGACTTAAAAAAAAAACAAAACAACCCCAAAACATAACAAAACAGTAAAATAATTTTTATATTCTCATGGTTTTTCAAGGCCTGCACAATATGCTTCAGTTACCTTCATATTATGTGGCAAGTGCTACAGAACTACAACTCATATATGCTGATAATGGAGAAAATACTGCATTTCATTCTCTTTAGTATACATTTTTTATAATAATGTAACTTCAAAGATTTCACTCCAACGACACAGTACTCATGTACTCTGACAGGAGAATAGAACTTGTTGTATATCATTCCCACCCAGTACTTGTTCTTTGTATATTGTTTATTGGAGAATTGTTGAAACGATAAGGATGAAATCGTAATTCAGCATCATAATCAAGAATCAACTTTGCATAGGGAAGTTGTCTAATTTTATCCTTTAAAAATATACTTTAAACTTTTTTTTCTTGCACTAAATGAAAAGAACGGTATTTCAGAGATTCATGTTAGTATCTCAACTCTATCAGAGTAGTAAGTACTATACATTATGCAAGACTGGGGGAGAGAAGTAGAGCTACTGTGTTTCATAGTTTCTTGTTTTCCTGCACCCACTTACACCATACTGATAGCCAAACCTAGTAGATGAAGAATATAAAGTATCTCACACAAGTTCTGGCAGGCAGACAGCCCGTGAATTTCAGAGCTGTCAAGGCCACATGTTTCAATCAGTTTTGACATCTCTTGGCATTTCTCTTCAGATTCTACTTCTATAAATAACTCCCCTACTTAGGTGTTATTTCTGGTTCATTTCTCACCATATAGCAAGAATGCTTCTCACCTTTTACTGTGTCTTTTCCTTGTCTTCATTTTGGAAATGCATATAAACAAGAATTATAAATTACCTGAATTTTTTTTTAAAAAATCGAGTAGGTTTTGATGATAGTATGCATGTTGCATTTCAATTTGTAATTGAGATCTTGGAGGAATTACCCATAGCTCCTTTTCTTATTTGAGATAATTGGAGTTTCCTGACAGCATTTTGATTGAGTTGATAAATTAACAGTCATGGTCATAGCAGGAGAACCTAGGGAAGGAGTTACATCTCCTTTCCATACTTTCCCATCTCGGCTCAGAGAAGAGTGAGTTACGGTATTATATCCTTGCACACCCCTTCACTGCTGCTGGCACTCCCTTAGGCTGTAAGCACTGAAGAGAGAGTAGCTCATGATTTTCCTACACCAATCCTTTAAAAGACTATGTCTTTCCCAAAAGGAGGGGAGGCAGAAGTCACTTTGTGCCTTCAGGCCTGCTATTTCATCCCACCAGAGCTCTGTAAGGTTCTGAGGGCCTCTGGAGGCTCTTTAGGTACCTTCCTGTTTTCTTCTTTCTAAACTACAGCGAGATGATAGAACTTGATGATACTCTGAGAAGTGTTCTTTAACATATAGCTTCTTCTCAGGTGCACATCAAGCTATCACAAAACTTTTCTGCTTCTTTTCAGGAAATCGTCCTCATGAGGAAAGCATTTTAAATGTTTACTTACCAGTACAATTCTGCCGCGCATCAGAATGATAGCCTTTCCTTTCAATACCCAAAAAGTGTCCATGTGAAACCACTAAGTGACCATCCAGACAGATCTGAAATGAAGAAATGGAAATCTATTTAGTACTCTATAAGGAATAAACATCAGAAAAATAATTCAAGGCTTTTAATGCAGTTCTCTGCAATTAAAACTTTTCTGGTCAACTTGTACTTTGATTTCCTGTCTTCAGCAGCACACCGGATCACTGTTGATTCCCACTGTCCAGATAAATTTTACTGCTGCTCTGAAAGGAACGCCTCCTGTTTTATTACGTTGGTCTGTGAGGTCAGACACAGACATTGTTGGTATGTCAGTAGAGGCTGAACCTTCCCACCAATATCCTGTTACATTTTGTTGCCGTGTGACAGATGGCAGCAGAGGGGCAGTCTGACAAAATGGCATATGACATGGAAGCGTGTATGAAACGAGGGTGTGTCACTGAATTCCTCCGTGTAGGAGGAAAAAATGGCACCCACTGACATCCACTGACACTTCCTGAACATTGAGACCAAACCGTCAATGTGAGCACAACAAGACGGTGGGCGCGTTTCAGCAATGGCAACAGTGAGAATAGACAAGCCCCATTCCAGACATTCATACAGATTTTTTATGGGTGTGGCATGCAGACTCTTGCTTGCAGCTGGCAAAAATGGATAGCTAACGGCGGCGACTACGTCGAAAACTAGTGTTTTGTAGCTAAGAGTGTTGTTGTAATAGGCGGTTGCGAGGATACGAGGTGTAACGAGAAAGGCCCCCTCCCCGAAGGAATAGGGACAAGTTGACCAAAGAATGTACCCGTGACGCAGGGAAAATGGCAAACTAAGATGATCCGATAAGCTACCTTTTGATATGTCAGCAGATGGAAAATACTGCTTCATGCTTCACTGCTACATGCCTCAGCAAAAATATCCAATCAGCATTAAGGGAGTAAGCTTTAGATGGCAATAGTGGATAACAAGTATTATAAAAGTAGTGCTATACCTTTGAATAAAAAAAGCTTTTCTTGCTGCTATTGTGTGTGTGTCTGTGTGTGTGTGTGAGTATGCTTTCAAGTGGTGCCGAAACCCGGGAACGTGTATGTGTGTTTTCAAGTGGTGCCGAAACCCGGGAACGTGTGTGTGTGTGTTTTCAGAGTGTGCTCTTTCAAATAGTGCTATTGTGCTCTTTGCATCTGTTGTAGTTTCCATGGAAATTAATAGGAGGCAATACTTTCACTGCAACCTACATTGATTTTAAGTTGAACCAAATAGAAATTACGATAGGGAACCAATAATAGATCCATACAAGGATCCCTTTTTGACAAGTGCACTTCTGTATTTTCATTAGCAAGTCGGATTGCAATATAATTACCAGCACACCTGCCACACCTATAAAAGTTTTCAAGAATTAGAAACAAGCAAAAGAGCAACTCAAGAAAGATGCAATTGTCAATAAATAGGTTTTAACACAGAAACATCATGCAATATATATATGTGAGCAAAACACTCAAGCTATGACAAAAGACTCATTCTGAGAAAATAGGATTTATGAGTCATCAGCTACAAGCACTGCAGGATAAACTTGCCCCTGCTAAAGGTCCACTGCAATCTTTGGTAATACAAAAAGGGGAACTTATAGCTGAAGAATGCACACAGAGCGCTAGCAAGACTTGTATTAGAAATGTAGCATCTGTCTTGTTTTCAAACACACAAACAGTTCAAAGCGAGTGGGGAAAAACAAAAGGAATCCAACAAAGACCTCATTCTAATTCTAATGCAACATTTAAAGCAACTCAGCTTGTTCAGCCTGTGGAAGAGAAAGTGATCATTCTGTCACAGAAAAAGACATGGAAAAGAATTTGACAATAGAACAATAGCAACATATAGTAAGAGCTGCTCAGCCTAGCTGAGTAAAGCACAGAAACCTGTGATTGTTAGAAAATTACATCACACAATTCTTGCAAAGAACCTAGCAATTCTGGTTCAGCTAAGACACATCCTTAAAAGTTGATTTCACAGACCACAATTGTAATATCCCCAATAAAGGTGCCTCAGTAAGTAATCACAGCCTATGCTGCAAGCAAGTTCTATTTTTGATCTGAACTAGACTCAAGTTTTTTCCTAGAATTTCTTGCAAGTTAATATAGTAACTGAAAAATCATTAGAGACTTTTTTGAATTGGTACTAGAAACGTACACTTCCATCTTTCTTTACTTCCCTGCTGAAAAGCAGATATTTTTTTAACTTCAAATCACTCCTGCAGATCTTTCTAGAACCGTTTTAGAAAAATTCAATAAAACTTGACCCAATGATTGATAACGTTCTCATCAATATTACATGCAGTAGAACAGCAAATATCTGCTTTTACTACATATTCTCCTGAACTTTCATCCAGCAATCACGTATTACAGTTTTAAATAAGGATACCACTTTAAAACATGTGATGCTACAAATGTCCTCAGTAACTGTGGGTTATGGTCTTGTTTTAAGAATGTGGCACCACAGAGATATCAATTTATATGCATGTAACATATAATAACATATTAGCAAAATGCAAAATCTGATGACCCTGTAAAAGCTGTCTTACTGTCTTTGATATCAGTTTACCTCTGCAATATTACAGTTCTCTGCAAAATGTAGTACTTTGTTTTAATGCTGTGTTTTGGTGTAAGTATGCCAAATGCTGTCTTCATTTAAAAAAATACCATATTGGCCTATGACTTCAGTTAATAGATACAGATACTAGTGAGTAATGAGCCAAATTTTTAAAAACAATAACAAAACCAACCAAACAACAACAAAAACCAAGAAAAGAAATAAAAAAAGAAAAAAAAAAAAAAAAAACCACTGTAAGGAATTCTTCCAGCAGGTGATTTCAAATGTACTATCCATTTTAAATATTTACCACAATATACTACAAATATTTAACATGATCTGGGAGCAAAGAAAGGCACTCACTTCGAGCTGTAGAACATGTCCTTACTGATTCACATTCTACTCAAGCAATGGAGTGAGTCAGAGCTGGAAAAAAATTGAAAATACATACTGTTTAACATGAACTTCGAACTTTCAGCTGCCATGCGGATTTTCAGTTGTCTATCTCTTGTCTATTTAAGGAGTGCCAGAAGAGAGAGGTGGGATTATAGCAATCTGCAGAAACATTTCCTGCAATGTCAGATTACTGCCAATTGAATTAGCGGATCTCTTTATAACAAACACACCCAAATAAGGACTTTTTTTTCCTCCCACCTCACAATGTCTGGAATTTGTTTGGTTTGAAAATCTTTTCTTCCTCATCAGTTTGCATCTGTAGATTTTCACTGCTGGCAATTAGTGAGCAGAAGAGATCCCGCTGAGGAGAACAAGTTAGAAGGGGACTTAAGAATGACTGCGTCTGGGAAACAAGCAGCCAATATGGTGTCACAGACTTCAAAATTTCAATTAAGCACATTACAGAGATGAAGAGCCAGAGCAACTTCTCTTCTTAATTCCTTTTATCTGGGACTCCAATCTGCTCACAACAGTATTTAGTCCAAAACTTAGTCCACTTCAGTGGGTTTGGAAAGGAAATTGCTAAGATTCCAGTATTCATTGTACCCCCAGAAAAGAACAATTTGGATAACGTCTTGCTACTGTCTGGATAATAACCAAATAACGCTTTTCACATCCAAACTATTTCAGTCTGGCATCTCCCAGGAAGCCCTGATATCTCCAGATGAAAACTAGAACATTTACACAGGAGGAAAGCTCTTCCTGCTGCCCAGCTTTCATCCGTTAGACGAAGAAACCAAAGACATTTTTAGTGAATTCAGTAAATCACAATACTCAGTCTTATGTGCCATACTTACGATGAGGAAAATTATTTTTCAGCTATGGATCAGCTTGAGATCTTTCCCTAAGGTCATAAAAGCTGCATAAACACAAGGCATAAGAGGAAAAATGTTCCCCAAGTGCAACCGTATTATAGCTGTCTTGCAAAAAGTGTATTTTTGAACTTCCAAGATTCATCTTAGTATCCCCGTTCATGAAGCCTGCATGGTATTTTAATGGTGTGAATAAATGACAATGACTAGGTAAATTATCTTTAAAACACCGTCAGAACACTGTTAAATAAAAGATGTCTTTTCAAACAGAATGTAAAATGTCACATAACGCATTATCATTAACTGTTTTTTGAGGGAAAGTAAAACCAAAGATGCAAAATTATCTCTAGCAATATTAACTTTTCACAAACAAAATCTGAAAATACTGAGAACATTTCAAAAACCAATTAATTTCAGTTTCGGCATCAAAAAACTGAACATACTTTTTGAAGTTGCCTGGTTCCTTTTGGTTTGGCTCTAAACTATCAGAATGTAACAAGAGCTATGAAGAACTACACATACAGAGAGGAGAGATAAGGGATTTTTTTTTTTGTAAGCAGTTTTTTTAAAGTAAACTAAACAAAAAGAAAATTAACCAAATGACACAGGAATTCACTTTGTAGCTGTTCCAGCAGGCAAGCTTCTGTCACTGCAGAAGTGTTTTGGCACACACACTCCTGCCTGCTTTACTGATTCTAAGAAATTCTTGCCTCCCCCAGCACTGCAATCTTCTACCCCCACCAAAACAGGAGATAATCAGAAACTATTTGGTCATCGCAGTTAACCGTCACGTCCTTTGGAAAGATTTCTCAATACAAAATTTCTAGTAACTTAAAAACATGGAAAAAGACTTAAGAGGATACTAAAATATAAATATGTAAGGTTGGTCCTGAATTACCACGTTTAATTTTCGCTCTCAATTCTCATTAAGTTTGGAGGTACTTCCTTCCAGGGCTTTCATTTTGAAATATGCTTCAAAATTTATTTTTTTTTAAGCAATAACACATTACTGCAAAAGATTTCTCAATCTATGATCCTATTACAGTTCAGTGCTGACATTTTGGTAGAAATCCTGCCCTTACTTGCTCCCAGAGGAAGTTTACCCCCATCAACTTCAGTAGGGCCAGGATTTTTTTCTTCAGATTTAATTAGCATTTCTCATTTTATTTGTCCCATTTACCCACTTCATTGTAGTATTATTATCCATTTTCATCAGATGAGATTATGTATATGTACTGTCGTACATATATACCTACAAAGCTCCATCCAGTCATTAAATCTTTTCCTGTCTCTGAAGTAAAATCACTAACGTGCATCAGGGCTTGCTTACATCATTCTGTCCCACCATCTGTTCCACTGAAACAGAGGTGGTGAAAGGTCAAAAAAAAAAAGAAAAAAATTAGCTGCAATGAAGTGATTGTAAAAGAGATTTTCATTGCCCCATGACACAAGATTGTCCAATGGCCTGAACATCAGTGTTCCAGTTTCAGCATGCTCTGTCCAGATCTGCATTTCAGGAGCATAACAAGACCAATAAAATGAATCCTTTCAATGGCGAGTAGGATCCTTTAGGCACAGTTTCGGCTGAACACCATTCTTGCATTTTATTCTGAGTCAGATCTATCCTGTTGTAACGCTATAACGCAATAGAAAGCACAATAATAATAGCAGGGCAGCAGTCCTAAGCTACAGCAAGTGAGAATAAGCCCAAACACAGCATACACAGAAACAAAAGAAAAAAGCTGCTTACCCTTGGAAGGCCTCAGACACACGGGGGGGAAAAAGAAAGAGAAGGGGGGG
>NC_034412.1:32490781-32653110 GCF_002078875.1 Numida meleagris | reverse complement strand
AAAGAAAGAGAAGGGGGGGGGAAAGAAAGAGAAGGGGGGGAAAAAGAAAGAGGAGGGGGGGAAAAGAAGAGAGAGACAGGAGTGGCAGGAAAGACATAGATCTGCTAGAGCACATCCAGAGGAGGGCCACGGAAATGATCTGAGAAATGGAACACCTTCCCTAGAAGGCCTGGCTGAGAGATCAGGGGCTGTTCAACCTGGAGAAAAGAAGGCTCCGAGGAGACCTGAGGGCGGCCTTTCAGTATCTAAAGAGGGTCTGTAAAAAAGAAGGGGACAGATTCTTTAGCAGGGTCTGTTGTGATAGAACAAGGAGAAACAGTTTCAAACTAAAAGAGGGGAGCTATAAATTGGATATAAGCAAAAAGTCCTTTAAAATAAAGGTAGTTAAGCACTGGAACAGGCTGCCCAGACAGGTGGTGAATACCCTGTCCCTGGAGACATTCAAGGTCAGGCTGGATGAGGCTCTGAGCAACCTGATCTAGCTGTAGGCGTCCCAATTCATTGCAGGAGAGTTGGACTAGATGACTATTAATCTCTTCCAACTGAAACAATCCTATGATTCTATTTCTAAAGCCAGGCAAGTATGCATCAGCAGCACAGAACTACTCTGTTCCTGCAGTTGTACTCTACCTCTGGAAGAGGGTAATGGTACGCTTGCAAGACAACCTAATTCTACCTTAGCTATCCTGAAATGCTCAGGAGAAAACTGCTGGTTGTCGACAGTTCTTCTCCTTTCTTGTACAAAGCTCACCAGTACTAGCAACTACAGATGTGCCCTTTGAAAGATGTTTTCAATGCAGATAGACAAATCCAGTTATAATTCAACTGAGTGTTCTAGAGGAAAGTATGAATGCAGTATAGGGGATACAGACTGTATTCAAAATGTTCAAACTATTTCAGAGTTTCTACTTCTAAAATAGCCAGAAGGGGGTGTCCACGTACAGTGCAACCTGTACATCCTTCCCCCACATTACATACTTATAATATATTGCTGGAATTTGTAGCCTTTGTCACTTCAATTATGAGCACAAAATTCTGACTTGAGGTGATGTAATCTTAGGCCAGCAGGTCAGCCAGTCTTCATATTAATCCTTTGTTCCTACTTTCAGTTATGAACAATGAAATTGAGTACGTATGTAAAAGATTGAGAGAATCTGCTCTTAGATACACTGTATTCATGATTTTAGCATTTCATATGGCTTTATTTAGCATATTGTCTGCATTTGCATCATTTCTTTTGGGAAACAACAATGTAATCTGGTCATTTATGCACGACATGTCTTGAGGTACCTGGTCTTAGACAACCATGTTTTAAGATTCCAAATAACTAACACTGTACAGTTAATTTTATTATTTAAGCATAGGTGAAGGTTTAAATTATACAATAAACTGCACTAACTTAAAAGCTTGCAGCAAGGAGACAACACTGCATTAATTCTCTTTCAAAGTAATATTTGACACTCTTTTCGGTGTCTAATCACTTTGGAGAGTTTGAACGGTCAGAAGTATTTTGATTTATTTGTTTTAAATGCAGAGAACATTAACTATTTCAATTAAAATCAGACCTGCTGAGCTCACACAACATTCTCCACAATCATTTTCATCATCTGTAGTTCTTTACTCGTATTCAGCAGGAATCTAATTTTGCACAATAGCAGTTCCCAAGGAATATTTGCTGCACCTGGGGTAAATGATGTGTATTTTTGAATTTGTCGGACTATTTATTCATCTGAAATTGCCATCCAATTCCACTGGAAGAAAAACAGAATGCTGAACAGGAAGATACTCCTGTATGGCATATAGTTCATCCTAGTTTTTATTGTTTCTCATGTTAGCGTCAGAGATAATAAGAAATCAGCTTGTGTTTGCTTTTGCTCCGTGCACACTAAATACAGAGGCTGAAGCAGTCAGGGGATATGATATTAGAAGTCAAATTACAACAGAAAATCACAACTAACACTTTTTAATGGCAGCTAAAAATTAAAAGCAAATAACAAAGCATTCCTTTGTGGTCTTTGATTTGGTAAGGTACTAAAATGCATTTATAGGTTTATGCAAAATAAGAGATCCACTGAAGTTGAAGATACAGTAAAATAAGGCCTTTGTTTAATAGCGTTATACTGAATTCTAACTGAAAATATACAGAGATTTCCTCAGAAAGGTATATGTCCAACTTTAATTGTATAGAATTAACCATGCATGTACAGTTAAATATGCTCATACACACAGGTCCTTGTGTTATACTTACCTTACTAAATAAAATACAAATTACTCTATCTTTATGGATTACAGTAGGACAAGGAAATACGATATTGCATGTTTCTGTCTTGTAGGCACGTCTCAGTGATTTTTCTTTCTTTCATCCTTTCCTCTCTTCCAGTGGAACAGACCCTTTTCATTAAAAGCAAACTATTACTGAAAATCTAAAATATAATCATTTAAAGCCCAAAGAAAACATACTTCTTTTAATTAAAGCTGAATCTCATTGCTGATTTTTTTGTTAAGTAACAGAAATATAGATTTATTTATTTAGGAGGAGAATGAGAGACAAATTTTCCTCTTTTTTTTTTTTCCTCTGGGAAGTGTTTTATTGTTTGTTTCCTTTCTCTTGCCTGCTTGCTGTGTAATTTAAGACTGATGCCTCTCGGTGGGAAACAAAACTTGATCAGAGAACAGCCTGCACTGCCACCTAAACAAATTATGTTTAGTCACTGCTGATGTTGGCTCTGTCATAATGAAAATGTATAATTAATGCTTTTCCTTTTACCGCTTTGGAAAGAGAACTCTCTGAAATTGGCTTAAGAGGGGGAATTTTAGGACTGCACCCTTTTCCTTTCTAAACATTATCACAACAGATCACTATAGCTGTTGTTTACTATAAATGAATGATTGGATCACTCATCTCTACAGTTATTTATTGAACCTGCAGCTAAGGCATTGAAAAAAACAAAACTGATCTGCAGTTTTATTTAGCAGAATTTAGCAAAAAGTACGAGAGGAGGGGAAATTCAGTAACAAGTGAAATTCTATATTTCTCCTCTTAGAGAAGCTTGAAAAGATTAAGCTATTTCCATTAGTTTCCTGCAGAGTTGCAAGCAGCGATAATAGACGTGCTAATTTCACTATTGCACTGTACTCTGAAACAGCATTTTAGATCATCTTTCACCTGTGACACGACTCCTAATATCCCTAATTAGCAGCTCACTTTTTATTTTCAATTTTTGTTGTTGAATTTCTAGCAACAGCTAAACATCTGGTATTCTGACTGCAAATAGTCTCCACTTTCTCACCTCTGGGATGTGGGGTAGTTTCAGACTATTTATATTTTGATCTAAAATTCTTTAAAATTATTTTGCTGTAATAGGTCCGAAGTGACTTTAAATGTATGGTCTCAGCTTTTTCTTTCTAAAATGGACAGCTCTCTTACCTCTCATAGCTACCGCACTGCATGAAAGCTCAGTGCAACGAAATAACAGCAACACAATTTTCAGAACTGAAATAACCTTTGATTTCTACAAAGACACATGTAGGCCAAGAAATGGTAAAAGCAGTGCAATAATATGCTCTAGGCAGATTCTCATGTCATGAGTAACTTATCATTTATACCTAAGATTATTATCAGTCTTTGCAGCGATCAGATTAAGGATGTGAAAGTACCCATCCCTAAAGAGTTGTGATGTAAATTGGATGATAACATGGATAAAACAGACCTGTCTTCTAAAAAAATCAAACCGCTTCCTGTATTTATTCCCGTTGCAAGATATTACTTGATATCACTTCTATACAGATTTTCTTTTCATAGATGTTTCATTCTGAAAATCTCAAATTCCGTCATTCCATATCACTATGCAAGTAAGGTATGTAATCACACTGTTTTGCAAAGGAGAAAACTGTGGTACAGGGCTTAAGTCATGGAAGAGTTATCAGTAAGTATTTTATTTGTTTGTTTGTTTCGGGGGGAGCAGAATCAGAAATAGATGGGAAGAAGTTGTAAATCCCGTGTCTTGAGCAGATGCAAATAAGTTAGCTACTCTGAAGTCATCAACAGCTAAGATGAATTCAGACAAGTCTGAAATCTGTTCCCAAGACTTCTGGTTTTGTAACCGAATCACTCATTCTTATTCAATTATTTCAAATTCAAAAGGTAGATACTGCTGCCAAATATGATACTGTTCATTGATATACAGGAAGTGTTATGAAATTCACATAAAAAAAAGGTCTGTTACAAGTTCATAGAACAATAGTTCTCCCTAAAAAAGAGTGATCATCAAATTTAAAGTACCACCTCCTCTTTACATGTGAAAATTTCATTTCCATATATTAGCTGAGGGAAAGTAAGTGACAAAAATAAGCCAAATGCAGCCAGAACATTTGTTATCTTTTGAATCTAAATTCTAATTTACTTAGCTTTTTTTTTCCTATGGAAATCTCATTTCCCCATGGCTTTTGTAATTCTGTTTTTCATTCGTGGGCTAAGATACCTTGAAAACAAACAAAAAGCTAGGACTGAAGAAGAACAAAGTAGAAATAGAAATATCTTGATACCAGTCTTACTCAAAGAAGCCAACATAATCAAAAGACTGTAGGTCAACAATAAATTAATGTTCAGATCTTGAATTAGGCTAGAGTTTAGGTATTGTGTGGGTCATCTTCTATTCAGTCACTCAAATAATGAGAGGCTGGGAACAGGCTCAGCTTACCTTGCTCCAGCACAGCAGCTGACAACCTTTGGGAGTGAACGGGTCCTCCTTTGCAGACCACCACAATACCAAATTTGTCCTCGTCTCTCCAGTTTCCCCTGTTAGATGGTGATATGCCAGATAAGTCTGTTTATTTGTCAGCTGTCAAAACTGGCTTTTAGGGCATACGCGTAGTCACAAAAGGATCAAGCCTTCTGGAGGGTGATGCAAGCTGCGTAGGGCAGGTGCTGTGCATACAAACACCCTAATCAGGTGCTCTATGGGTAGGACAGCTGTGATCTGGATGTGCCCTGAAGACCTGTCTCAGCAGCTCATATGCTGAGGTGGCTGATGTGGGTTGCTCTTTCCCAGAAAGACAGTGTAGACCAGCCTAGGGCCTCCTTTATTTTCTGCAAGAGTAGCAGATTGGTGAAAACTAAGCTATTTATAGTCTGATGTGTTTGGAGACAAGAAGACCACAAGGCATATTAAAGTACAGAGAAGGTCTCTTGGCCCATGCTGCTTTCCTTATTAAAATTCTTTCCTTGTTTCTACTCATACATCACCTCATTTGGCTCCCGCCTCTGAAACTATGAGTGCCAATGAACAGATAGATATTGGAACACACAAAACAGACTAAAGAGAAAGCAGTTCCCCAAGCCAGGAGTTTTGGGTTGTTAATAATGATATCCTTGCAGTAGAAACTTAGTGATCATTAGCTATTCAGTGTGGCTGAGTAGCCTGCATTTCAAAGCCTTCAGCTTTACTAACATTCGGGACCTAAAGTTTCCAGAAGGTTGGAGCTTTGCACGGAGCGCTGAGAAAAACAACAGAGGAAGACAGTTAAAAAAAAAAAGCTGTAAGGTGAAATAACAAGAGCTAAGAGTCGCTCATCACTATCAGAAAAACTGGCATGCATCCTTACAAGCACCTATAGAAAGTGACTGGCAGCTGCATTACAGGTCGCAAAATCTCCCTCAGTACATTGAGCTCAATAACACATAAGCAGAAAAACACAAAACAAAAGCAAATGCAGCAATTACGTGCATACACACACGCAGATGCACAAGTGGAAAAGAAAAAGGCCAAACTCTCACTGAATGCTCTAGCAGTTGGGAAGTACACAACACCCTCAGGTAACCACATTTTTTCTCAAAATCTATTACTAGAAATCCTGTTCGCTGAACTTCACAATCTGATGTGGAATTCCTCACACACATCACTTCAGGCAGACAAGTGTATGTATCCCTTTGAGGTCTTCACAATGCTGTCAGCAGATATCCCTGTATTAACCTCCCTCTCACACAGCTATTTTTGTCTCCTTAGTTTGTAGACTCTAAGGGCATAATTTATTTTAATTATTTGCTTTCACGTCAAACAGGTACAGACTCTGAACAAGAAATACCATTAGGCTTCACCATAACAAATAGCATTGTAAAGATGCCACTCACTTTGTAGGTATTCTAAGAGAATTTTAGCATTTTAATTTAAGATATTGATACACTAAACATATTCGTGAAGACAGCATAGTAATTTACTTAACAATAAAACATAGTATATAATATTGTGATAGAGATCTTAAGATAACACCCACTCTATACAGCATTATCAAACATGAAAGAATACAGTGAGAGAGGAAATATTATAGCACATTTATCATTTATATACCTTGTGAGGTTAGGACCCTTATCTTTTTCACAGTTGTTCCACTTGAATGGTATAAGGATAAATCTGTTGCCCTGCACCTTTGTCTTCAGTTATGCCTCGTGCCATCTTTCACTCACTATGTGAAAAGGTAGAAACAGAATTATGTTACAACAGTCTGTCTTTTTTCCACATTAGGTTTCATCTTCCTTATTATACGTACTGCAGCACTGGCAATAGATTACTTAATATATGTTTAGCAGAATTTGTCTCTATACGTTAGCCACACAGATAGCTCAGAAAGCTTTGTTTCAATGTAAATGGGAAGTAATATCATTGGAGAAAAGGAAATTAAGCTGAAATAAAAATATTGCGAGTGGAGAATTGGGACTGAAACCTCGAGATGATTGCAACAGAACCAGTTCTTTTATTATTTTATAATTAGAAAGAGAGCACTGACTTGAAAGCTAAGATGGGAGGATGGGTGTGGAAGAAGCGAAGAGCTGCCGCAGCTTTCTCAGAAGACCAATACCAGTGAGGATATCTTCTGCTGTGCCCTCTGCCTCCTGCTGCTACAGGCAACTGTTGTGCCTTCCTTCCTTCTGCATTATCAACTGTGTTTTCCATATTGGGCACGGGAGAGTTTGGGAAACGCAGCGTGACTAACAGTCATGGAGGCAGTGAGGTAAGCAAGGGAGTTAGAGGAATTTATAACTCTCACTCTCTTAAGCTTGCACATGGGAGTCCCTAATACAGATTAATAGGTTGTTTTAGTATGATACATAAGCCATTATTTTCATCCCTACCTATATACAGAACAGGATTTTCTATGTCATGGAGTGGAAATTATAGCTTCAGTGCCCACTAATGCTGGAAAAGCCA
Source organism: Numida meleagris (assembly GCF_002078875.1). NCBI lineage: Eukaryota > Metazoa > Chordata > Aves > Galliformes > Numididae > Numida > Numida meleagris. The sequence goes on along the minus strand of NC_034412.1, from coordinate 32,645,905 downwards.
TTGTATTTATTTTTCCTTATAACACCACTATCTATTAACATAACGTCTACCTGAATCCCAATGATACTTTCACAATTAAATGAACCAAATTCTACAACGTTTTTTTCTGAAATATTCATATCCTTACTTTTGCAAACATCTTTAATGACGGGGACAAGTTCAGCTTGTACTCTAAGCCCTTTTTGCGTCCCCTGGTCCCTGACCAAAAACTGAGATGGCTATCTCTTGGGAAATACTTCTTACAGCAGAATTTATTTGTATCCTTAATTTGAGTCTACTATCACCATAGATCCTCAGCCTTGTTTTCATTCACAGAAGTCCAAGTGCATCATTTCGCACTGACAAAAAATACCTCTTCAGTGGTTTTTGCCTTTTTTGTCCTGCATTTTCTCTGTGAGACATGCAACTCTAAGGAATACATTATTATTACAGCAGGCCACTCCAAATGGTTCAGAGACACTCTTCATATCATAGCCAAAAACAGATGAAGAAGAATTGGGTCCCCTGGGATCTCAGTATTACCAGTTCAGCTGAAACCATTCTCATTTGGTCTGTCTGAGCATGAGTTTGCATTTTAATTTTTAATAATTCTTTAATTGTTCTGAAATGGGGGAGCGAGAACAAACAAAATAGAATCCCTACACAAGTTCTCTCCCTTCTGCCTTATTCATATTCCTATTTCTCCCCAAATTCTGCATTCCTTTAATTTTAGAAGCTGTGGGTTGAATGTGTTAATACTTTGATGAGCTTTGAAGTTGTGGGAACTTGTATTTTTTTCTATTCTTTTTACTAAGAAAATCTGTGAAGGTACTCTATAACTAGAGCTTTGAAAGTCAGAGGTGCATAGGAACAGATACATTTGAATTAGGGTTCCTTTGTATTCTTTAAAAAATCTCCCCACTTCTATCTCGCCTCCTTCTTCTTGTAATCCACCTTTTTGGTGCCTTTTCTCCCTGCTACAGGTTATTTCACTTCAGCAGACTTTTTTATCACATCTTGTCTTACCGTGGACTAGCGTCTGTGTTTTTCTTGTACAGATGTGTGTATATCTACACAAAGCTCTCTCAGAACCTCAAAATATTTTCTGTATTTTAAAAGCAGTCTTATCTTAATTTCATAAAGTAAAAGACTGACTATAGTTCAAAGCAGATGTTTGACAAAAAGTCCCATTTCTGAATCCATGAACCAGAAGGAATATACAGAAACTTCTGCAGGTTTCTTTCTTTTTTTTTAAACCAGCAACTTAAAAACAAAAGCAGCAATGAAATACAAATAGAAACAGGGAAGCCGAATAGGAAGTTCAAGGGAAATACGATCTATTTCAGTGTTCAGAGCCTGAAAAATCTGAGCAGACTGAGACTGCATCTTACACACAATTACATGTAATCTCAAGAGCTGAAACTGAAAGGATTAGTTTACTGCTAGCTCCAGCAAATACAAGCAGCCTGATTGTATTTTCAGGACACTGGTGGGCAGCAGCAGATGGTGGTCATTTCCCTGGCATGCCATATCTAGGATAATCACCAGACACACTTCCAAGGTTTATGATATCATAAACCTCTTTTTCATTTCTCATTCACTGCATGTAGAAAATATGGCCCTTTCAACTCCCTTTTTATTGATTTTATACTAGTATAACACCTTTGCCTTCAGTGATTTTGAAATGATTCAGTGGTGAAGTAAAACAAGAAATAGACACAAGAAAGTCAATTTTTCTTTCAAATAAATAAATCTTAATGCTGTTCTTATTTTATGCACTTGAAAATGAGAACTAGCCTTATGATTAATAAAATGTAAAAAAAAAAAATTACTAGCAGAATCTCTTGCACTCCATCCTGGAAAAAAAAAATTCAATACTGTGGCCTTTTAGATATTGTTGATGGTTAAGATGATTGAAAAAAATTAGCCTATGAGCTAATTATAACTACAAGACTAGTAATACCTGAAATGGATAGGTCGGAATCCAGAATGTTTGCTTTGAATTAGTCTAGCTTATGCTTTTTGGTTTAGTCTGATCTGGACTGACTGCCATGCTACAAGTGAGAAAGACAAAACTCAGGCTTTTGGGAGTTTCCAGAATAGATGATAATGCAAGTTAAGAGCACAAGGGTCAAGATCAGGCACAGATGTCCTGCTTCAGTGGAACATTCTGTTCATAATCTTTTACAGCAAGGGGAATGAAATTAACTGCTGATGTGTCACTGTAACAATGAAGAGACTCACTCTGATGAAATACTTAATTAAATGTGGTCAAATGGGCAAAATCTGAACTTTTAACAAATTTCAGAAACTCACTCTTTGAACATTGAGATTTATCCAGTCAATCCAGAAGGGCCGTGAAAAGCTTAAGAATTGGGCCAACTAAAGTTCAGCTGAGAAAAGCAAAAGTTCTGCGCCTAGGTCAGAATAAACTTGTCTTAGGTCATTCTGTTAGTAACAGATTGAAGCCAACCTGAACAGTATCAGCAATGCTGGAAAAGGTCTGGTAGTTACTGTGGATGTTTAGCTGAAAATGATCTAACTGTACTCTCTCAGCAACAAGGCAAACTACACATCCTTGTCAGAGCCAGCAGATCAAGATAAATTATTATATCCTTCTAAGTTAGCACTGTTGAAGCTCACTTGAATTACTGTGACCGGTTTTTGGACTCTCCAGTTCAAGAGATTTATTGAGACTTTGGAGAAGATCTGGCAGAAGACTATCAAGACAATAATGACCCTAAAGAACATTACTTGTGAGGAGAAACTGAGGGAGTTGCATTTGTTTAGTTTAGGGAACAGTAGGCAGCTGTGCGGCCTACAGTTACGTGGAGAGTGCTTAACACAGCCTTGCTCTTCTTCGTATAGGTGCATATTGTAGTATCTTGGAGAAAAACATTCCTCACCAGGTGGTAAGGGCAGGACTGGAATGGTTTACCCACAGAGTCAGTGCAAAACCAGTCCTAGAAGGTTCTCCAGACTCCAGCAGTTGGAGTCTCCAACAGCTCTGGTTGACAGGTTCTAGGGCTGACGACAGTCCTACTTTGAGAGGGACATTCCAATAGGCAACCTTCTTTTTAACCAGCATTTATATCATTTTTGGTGCATTCCTCTGATGATGTACCAGTCTCTTAAGAAACAGCTTTTGACCCTTTCCTTGAGGTTGAAATGTAGTAGGTGACACAATTTGCTACAGATTTTTCTAACAAACACTGGCAACAGTGCTACAAAACAAAGTATACATAAAATTATGGAATTGCAGTGGTAATTATTTACCCATCCCAGGTTCCTTTTTTTCTCTTGCTTTTAAAACCAGGTATTAACAGGCCAAGGCCCACTAGAATAGCAGAGAATTCACTGGAAGAAAAAGCAAAGAGAAAAACAGGTGCTTAGAACTTGCACCATCTATGCCTCTAATGCATTGGGTTGGAAAACTGTGATTTCAGCTGTAGATGATTGTAGAAAAGTCATACCTGATAGGGTGAAAATGAGTTATTCCAGTTAGGCGGAGTAGAAAAGATACAGGAATAATACAGACAAGGGGTAAGGGGAATGTTTAAATATATATATAGATACACACTAAATGTAGCTGCTTAGTTTAAATCATTTATTTTGTTGTTTTTTTTTTCATTTAGTTAGAAATGCAGTTAGAAAACAAACAGAAAGGGCTAACGTACTTAATCTAGATCAACTGGCTTCCAAAGTATGTGACATAATACAGTGGAGATAATGCATACTGTAAATCCATTACTGTATCATTTCTAATTTCTCTCCAGATACAGAAAATTCACACAAGTATGTGGGCAATTACCAGGGGGGCAGTGAAGTATTTGTTGTTTTGTAGAAGCTATTAGAGAAAATAAAAATATTCCCCCAAACTCCTACTGAAGGCTGAGATATTCTTACAGAGTCCTGTCACAGTGACCTTCCACGGCGATTTCCTTCAGAACTTGTCAGAACTGCTCCTAGGCATACTCAAAAACAACAACCAAAAAATGGGAATTGGCAGAAGATACTCTTACAGGAAGTAAATATATTGCCTCAGTAAAGCTCCCATCCTTTACTGTCCCTGAGTAATAAGGGACTTGTCCCAAAGCATTCACTTCACTTCTCAATTGCTGTAGGAAAATGAGGCCTGTAAGATACTAATATTTCCAGAAACAGGAAGGGGGATCATTTCTGCTCTTTGATTAATCCCTCATGCACAGCTCTAGCCCATTAGAGACATAAAGGTGCCTTTAACAGGCCTTTGAGCAAAGTGCTTTACGCAACGTACTCCCTACCCTTGACACAGACAGAGAAAGTCTCTTAAACAGTGTCTACAACTAATGCAAAGTAGTCAGAAACAGAGAAAATCCTCCAGGGATCTCTTTCTGCCAAGAAAAATTACAGCATCCTGTGGTTATTCTGACTTACAGTAGAAGCCAAGCCATGCCCAGGGCTGTGGGAGTGGGGAGGTGCAGCCCCTGGCCTGCTCACATGGGCAGTATGGAGGCACCCAGGCCACACACATTCAAGTTCTGCCTACATATACGTACCAGGAGTCCCATCAGACTCAGCGGTCACTGTGACTCTGGGAGGAGTTTAGCCCCTACTGGTAACCTGGAGGTGGTACTAGCGAGGTAACAACTCTTCAGAAAATGCTTGTACTTACAGTTTATCAAAGTGAGACTGTGAAATGTATGATTCTGTCGCATCACATGTAGTTTTGGTGTGATTCACACCACGTTGCATAAGCCTGCAGTAACAGTTATTGAGAATTGGTAGTTGTTCCACAAAAAAACAGGAGAGCTGCATGTTACAGAGAGAATGCTACGTGCACAGCTCTACTTAGACTGTAGCAAAGAATTTAAAGAAGGGGACCTGTGTATGAAATACACTTTTGTGAGTCAGACTGATACAGGTAACAGCCTGCACTGACTAATGGCAGCATTAGACTACTACTGGGAACTATGAAACAAAGATTTAACCCAAGTTTTTACAAGAGGCTGTAAAACATGATGGGCACAACCACCGTCATGGGCCGTGCCTCAAAAGTGATAAAGTACACATGTTACAGGGCATAGTCTCCTCATCTGTTGTTTTACTAGTCTTCTCATATGTGCTGGAAATAGTAACTTAAGTATGAAAGGTCAGCCCATCCACTCAAATACCACAAAAACTGTGCAATGAATCAATAGGAAAAAGCAGGAAGAGCTGACACAGAAAAGATGATTGATTATGGAAAAATCAAGTCAAGAACTTTAACTGATAATCAGAAATCCTGTGAAAAGAAGTAAAGGCAGAACAAAATGAAAAATGAAAAGACTTTTCTATTGCTTTTAGTAGAGAAACATCAAAGATTATTTTGATAACACCATTAGTTCCTCATGATTACCACCACAAGCGCTAATAGAAAATCTTGTTACAGATCTGGCAAGTTTTATTTCAGAGTAGACTACCTGTTGGCGTCGTTGCAGCGTGTTACTCACATCTTTACAGTAAGAATCATGTTAAGCTGGAATACTTGAGTAACAATATACTTTTCCCTCATTTATCCACCAAAAATTCCACTAATACCATATTTCTCAAAATGCTGTTTGGTTCAGAGAAGTACGGTATACCAATATGCTCAAAATACAATTATAAACAGTAACATTTTAAGCTAGTAGGTATCTGCTTCTCTCTGACATCCACAATTTTCTTGAATTTAAGATATATTTATTTTCAGCTGCACAATAAGGTTACACAGAAACTCTTTCAGAAATAATTTCACTATTGCAACTGGAAGCTAATGTCAGGAACTGTGTGTTACTGTTTATGCACTGAAATGCCTGTTGAATAAATGGCCCTCTGCAGTGCTGTTACATTTGTCTATTTCTCTATGCCAAATATGATATTTTCTAAAGTATATACCATCATGGTATCTAATCACTGACAGTCAGACGCTCCACTTAGGTATGGTTCCAGCAGCGCATAGGAGCCATAAAGAAAACTTAATGAGGTTCCTGGGGATTGCCTATAATAGAGAAGCGTGCATGTGGCATATAGCTGCTTGGCGCTAATTCTAAAAGAAAAAAATGAAGGTGTAAAACCTAATGCAGTGAATTCTTGCACCAATGGGAGGAAACTATGAAATGCTGAGTTTATAGCAAACCTTTTTAAAGTGCTAACCTGGAGATTAATGAAAAGATCCGAGACTTCAGAAAATTTCTGCATTTAAATTACGTATTTCATAAGGAGTATGGCTAACAAAATCCTTCCCATAGACTTATGACTTGTGTTCTTTTATCCTCCGTCCCTCTCTACATTGCCTTCAGTTCTCTCCTATGCATTCCAATATCGTTCTTTGCCACTTTTAAAATATTAAGTCCTTCCTCCACACCCTCTAAACTCTTGCCACTGCTCTCCTCTTTCCACAAAACCTATTAAGAAAGAAAATACATAGCCATGACTGATTCTGGGCCACAAATGTTTTCAGTGAGTCACCTAGCACATCAACAAAACAGGTAAACTCAAGCTCCCCTTTATTTTTCCTCCCTAATCTACTCTCTCAAGACAGCCACTGATGTGAAAATTGTAGGTAGTTCAAAACTCGGAGACCCTTCTTCTTCTGTCAAAATGACACTGCTTAACAGGTCAGAAAATTACTTGCAGTGAAGAGAAACTTGTTTGCAGAACAAATAAAAAAGAGATGACCAGGAGAAATAAGCTTAATAAAAAGTAGGAGGCCAAGAAATCTGACTATTAGAATAACTTTGAAATACAGACGGGGGCCCTTCCTAAAGAAAACGTGTAATTTCACCTTTCTTATGGTTACCTTCCTCCCAAAATTTCCAGGAGTTTTCAGAAACTGCTCTGTATTATGTCACTTTCCATAAGAACAACAGCCTCTGTAAAGGTGCAAAGAGCAGCGTACCAAGGGGGAATCACTGGCGAAGCTGAAAGCCTCGCTAGCTCAGTGGAGGTGGGACTTGGTTCCATCACTGGATCACAAGGAGAATGTATCAGGACACAGCAAGTACCAGCTGTGAGCCGCAGCATGCCAGGTACTACAGTGGCACAAAAGATGGCCAAAAACACGAGACATCTTGAGGGCCAGTGAGCGGCCAGAAGCAGAACAAGTAGAGAAGCCAAATACCCTGTCCCAAAGCAGTTCCTGCTACACTCAGATTAACTGAACATCTTTCTTTTGTTCCTACAGTTTTCTGCCCCTGAGGACTGATGCAACCACTGTTTCTTTTTTCATCTTTTAGTCCTGCTAGACCTGGGTACCACTCCTTTTCAGACAGACAGCTCTTATTTATTTCCTCCATTTTGCATTGCCTTCCCTTCAACGGACTGAGCTGAACCACTTTGCCAGCCTTATCAAGGGTGACATGTGCAGTTCAGTATTTTTTAACAGAGACATTTTGCTTAATGCCATTTCCATCCTCTCTTTGCTGTGGATTTCCCTTCCAAAGAAGCATTGCATCAAGTCTAGGACACCTGCATGTGTAACAGCACTGCAGCAGTAACCATGCTGCCTAATTAACAGAGAGCAGTGCTGTTATGGCAGCAGCCTTGTAGGCTGACCTCTCTTGCATAGGAAGAGAATAAATTAACATTCACAGGATACATCTGGAATGGGACACCCCACAATTTCTAGTCTGAGGGCATGCTGGGCTCCCTCCAGCCTGCACACAGTAGGTCAAGATACGGCTGCCTACCATCATCACACACCTTGATTTCCACACAAAGGAAATCCAGATGTGTATGCAAGGAAACTGCAATATGTTCAATAAATCTTCTCACCTGGACTCCTATTAGTAGCTTTACAATAGCTAGTTGGAGGTGTACAATCATTCCTACAGAATTGTTTAAGGTCTCCCTAAATTTTATTATTTTAGAATTCATTTTTTTCTATTTTATAAGCAAGAATTTGCTTTCTCTCTTTACTAGGCCCTTTTGTTTTATCTTTCTCCCTCTACCACAGAATGCAATAAACAGAACAAAAACACAAAAACAAGGGAGAGTTCCTAATAATTTCTTTAAAGATTAAATGTGTTAAGATCAGTCAGGGAAAGGTATGTATAGTTTACGAAGTTTGCAAATGTCACGTTAGATATTCTCGGATCAAAATATGTTCTGCTTTGTCCTGAGAATACTTGGGGAGGAGAATTTGCTATTATTTCAAATGTGCATTTGATCTTTCCTACTTAAACTGAGATCTAAAGTTAGCCAGTTCTCCGGTTCCCACAGGCTTTCTTCTTTCAGTGATGAATGGTATTAGCTAACTTAAACTGGCTTACTGGCCACCCAAGAATTAGAACTCCAAATAGCAGTTCTCCACCTGAGTTCTGTTTGATCAATTGGCGGAAAAAGCCTTGAGATTTGGGACCACTTTGTCACTATCCAGCATCTCCTGCTAAATAAAACAAGATGAAAAACATAAATAATCCTAAAAAAGTTACTTGAGAAAGAAGCAATCATTTCAAGAAAAACAAGTACAATGTATTCTGCAAATTCCACATACACATAAAACCTTTGTATTTTTACAAGCTCAGAAATATTAATAAAATTGCTGTATTAGCAATTATAGTATAGAATAACAATAGAAAAAGAGAATAATTAGACTAAAAATTAGAATAAGTTTCTGCAGTTCCAGTAAAAATATAAGCGTATCATTCTCAGCACCATATTAAAAAAAAATTAAAAAAAAATTCTATTCCATTTAAGTACCTAATTGTAACACTGTAATGTGATGGTATTGATTTTTTTATCGTGACTCATAGCGGCAGCTACTACTTAAATTCTTAAGGAAGTTTACAAAGCTACTCGCTGAGGTTTGTGTGGTGAAAATGCAAATCATCGTTTGACAGTATTAAGATAAAATCTAGGGGGCAGGCTGTCCTCCTGTAGTATGAGACAATGTTTTTAGGTTTTGTTCTTGATATTTTACTCATTGTTAATTCAAATTTACTTGCTAAATCATATTTGTACTCAAAATACATAGGTAATCAAAGCCTTTCCTACATTTTAAGTTCATCCATTTTTTTCTCATATAACAAACATCTGGCAATGCTATTCTTCTCGTTATGATGAAAGAAAATGATGTTTTCCAAATTGGTTTAGTCTCTATTGCCATACCACCAACATTCACCTCTGAAACTGTGGGCCAACGTAATAAAATAGAAGATATTAATCTCAGAGTGGCTCTTGTACACAAGCAGTCCTATTGGAGACAATGGGATAAGTAAGTAGAAAATCTACATAGGTTTTGGAAATGTTGCCATCTTACTAAAAATTATTATGAGAAGTGTTACCATTTTCACACAGATGAATGTGTGAAGAATGCAAGCAAAAAACTGAATCTCATCATTGCTAATAGAAATTCTGGAGATGCATCTTCCCATTTCATTTCTTGACTTTCATTTGCCCTTAAAAGAATCCCAGGTTCTTACCTTACGAGTATTAAGCCTGGAAAAAGCACAGAACCTCATACTGCTTCTTTTCTGAAGTAACTCACATTAACAGTTTGGTTAAGAGCAAACCTTTACGATGTGTCTACTAGGACCATGCCCCATGTAGATTACAGAGTATTTTGTGAAATACCTTAAGGAATCAATTTTGAACACGCTTTTAGAATTACGTGATCACCTGATCTGAAATACATATTCACAGAGGTAATTATGGTTTTGGCCAGTGCATTATTAAGCTAATACTCAATATATGCACAATTATTCAAATCAGATATATATTTCAAAGTTTCTCTAATTTATTTTAATGTAGTAGGCTGCTTAGACAAGGACCTTCCATATCCGTACACATATCAATATTTAAAATTGTATTAAATTGCTCATAATCATAACTTTGTTCACCTTTAAGAAATAAGTTATTTCAAAACACTAACTAGATATACAGACTGTCCTCTCCTTGTGCACACTGGAAGTACTAAGGTCAGATTAATTAGCTGGACACCATATTCTCGTGACAGCAGAGAGAAAGCTAGCAATAGAGTTCGCTTCTCTGTCTCTTTTTCTATCACATTCTCACTCACTACATCTGAATTAATGGCCACGTTCAATTCAATAATATTTTTACGTGCTTCACTATTGTTAAGTATTGTTAAGTATGGCACTATGGGATAGCAAATCTTTTTTTCTTTTTCTTTTCTTTTTTTTTTTTTTCAGGGGATCCATTGAACGGATATATCCTTGAGGGGATAAAAACAGGTCAGCTATTTCAGTAGGAAGCAACTCCAGATGTAATTCCTCCATGAATTATATACACAGATATAAACTCAAAGACACACTTAACTGCGCTGTCATTTATAAAAGACAAGGCAGCAAACTGGAGAAGCTAATTTTCTATAGCAACAATACTACGACATGAGTTGTAGCTATGTTGTGCATACTTCATTTAACTCCTTAACAAAGGTTTCCTTCTGCTTCAGTTGATTATTTGGTTATTCTTTTTTCTAAGTCTTGTCATGTATATTGTATTTGAAGAATTCTTTAAAGAGAATGGCAGAAAGAGAAATTGGCAGAATCGTATAATTATAAACTGAGAAATTGTTCTATATGATGTGAACTATAGGAAGCGTCACATTGTTCTAAACTAATGAAAGTCTCCTGTAATACAGGAAATAGTAAAAATAGGATCTCAAATAAATTAAACATTCATTAGTAATTCTTTAATGGATAAAATGAATTTATTTCATTCGTCAGATAGATAAATATAGTGCAGAACATCTTAATTGACAAAAATAAATCCATAACATTTGCTAGTAGTTTAAATACCCATTTTGGCAAACAAAAAGGGAGACAAGGAATGATCACTATGTCACCTGCACTTCTTTTTCAGTATCAAACTGCAGTGCTCACTGATAATTATCAGAATTTTTTCAGCTTAGCTGTTTATCTTGGCTAAGGAGATAGCGATCTAGTCCTCTACAAGTAATCAGAAAGTTTTCATCACACAGTGATGCATAAGGAGAAATTCCACAGGATATTATGTTCTGTGGGCACTTTTTCCTTATAGCTTCTCAAACAGTTCATTTTCATTCTAAGATTATTTGCTACTACTTCATACCAGAAATATTGCAATTTCTAACTGGAATGTCTGTTGATGCAACAGAAGGGAAGAATTGCAGACTTTTCTACTGCTCCAGCTACCTCCCACCCACGTATTCAGCTATCAAGGGTAATGGAAAAGCATAACACAATTTACAATTTTAGACTCATTCCAAAGCTAGCAATTCTTTGACTTATGTGTGAAAAGGTCTGCCACAAAATTAAGAACAAATCTGGAGAGGAGACACTGGAACTCAAAGGAGCTGCCTATTCTCAATTTGCTATTGTCCACAGTTAGTTTGAATGGTGAACAGAAGCTTAACTAAAACGTGTCTTTCTCAACTTATGGTAATATTCCTAAATGTAACTGTTATTCTGTCATTTGTGAATGCTATCTCCAGCTGTAAGGGATAGAACAAGAGCAGGGTGGACAAGATTAGAAAAGAGTTGAAGGTAGGAAGGGGAGAAGAAAGGACGTTAAACAAGTAAACCTTGTATATAATATTTGCTTTGAAGGTAAATACATTTCTTAAAGAGTAACGCAATGCCTATTGAGTGGAGGTCAGAGAGACAGTAGGCTAGGTTTAGGACTGTATTTGCGAGATGGTAAATAGAACATTCCTATGACAGTTCTTTAACTGTGATTAGTAAAACTTCTTTTGTTTCTGTCAGTTTGTGTTAAGTCATTGCTGAAGAAAAAGCAAACAATCTGCTTTATTTGCTTCATAAATATAATTATAAACTTGCCAGAACCAGGTTACCCACAAATTAACATGACAGCTACATTCACTTTCACATGGATTATTTATGAAGAAACTTCCACAGTATATAGCTACTGATAGGACCAGGTGTTGCTGCAGAAGCCAACAGAGTTGCTATAGTGACAGACCACAAGAGCAGTCTTAAAGATATGATAAATGACAAACATCTTGTAATTTGCAAGCCAGCAAAGTTTGGCATTCAAGAAATACTGGTTACATCTGCAAATATAGCTTTTCATATGGGTAGAGGTGGGTATAGCGTACCAGGTTCCACCTTAAGCTAACAGGATCCCTCTGCTCTCTTATTCCCATAAACACTGCAAAGGTCTTCGTGTCCCTGTGGTAACTGAATTACTTCCTTCCTCCTTGCAGATACAGATAGCATCTCTTCCTTTCCTCTAAGCATTAGACTTAACAATACCTGCAAGATGATTCTTCTCTGTGTCTTTGGAGTTTGCAATATATGCTATTTGTGGCAGATTTTAAATATTTAAAATTCATTCACCTTTTTAGATCTCCAAGCATCCGTGGAAACTGGCAGCAGGTTTTCCAAATAAATAATACAATGTAAACCTACTTTATCCATCAGTTAGAAGTTCCAGACTAAACAAAACAAAAGATTCCAAGCCTCCAAAACTATAGGAAGGAAGAGAGCCTGAAAGTTTAGCTAAAGTTTTTAGTAAAAGCTGTGTAGATTTATATTAACAATGTCAGAACTTTGTGCATGAATGTTCTATCCATTGATATATACACATCTAATGTAAGGTCCAGGAATCGTAAGGCTAACGAACAAGAAGAAAAGTAAAAATTCCTACACTTTTGCAGTAACATAATATTAAAAGAACAAGGTAATGTCTAGATGGTGGCAGTGTCAAATATTTAGCTTTTGGACAAAGCTACAGCCCCTGTACAGAACGCATGAAGTCCCAGTAAATGAGTCAAACAATATATTATTGCAAGGAAAGCCCCAATTTCTAAACAGTGTTAGCTGCAGTAAGGACACTTGAGGAGTCTATTCCAATTCTGAGATGGATAATGTATTTTAGGCTCAAATTTATCTTTGAAATTGCCTTCTGCATTACTCCTGTAAGCCACTTGTGTTGCTTCCCCACTCTTTTTTCCTTTTTATATGTTGTGGTAGAAATACAAAACATAAGTAGAAACAGTTACAGTTTTCTTCTTTCTCCAAATTGTGCGTTCTTTCCAAGGCTAGAAATGTCTCTGACATTCACTGACATAGTTACACAGAAATAGAAGTAGTACCAAGCACTGAAAATTGTAGAAAATACTTTTCTTAATAAAAATGTAGTTTGTTACTTCAGAACATGGTATGGAATGGCTAGGAGAAAGGAAGTTGTCAGCAAAGTGACTGCATTTTAATGACTCAAAAAACAGCATACATGACTTTGCTGCAGGCTGCTTAAAGTAAACCTTTCACAATGGTGAGTGGCATCTTCTGTAATATGAATGCTTATACAAAAAGCAACACATGCAGCTCCTAACTCATCATGTGTGCCATCTGACTGACTGACAAGGGAAGAAAAGCATAACTGTATTAAACCTCAACTGTACTACTACAGTTTTGTTCTACCAAAGTCATCTTTGCAGCACTGAAAGCTGCACTGAGTTAGAATAATTGCCTCACAAGAAGGAGGAGGAGTTTGGTTTAGCCACCAAATCTCAACAGAGAAGAAATGCAGGGATATCCAATCACAACCACTGACCATACTTTGGAGGAAGTGCTATGATGTACTATTTTGTATTACACAGTACAAGGACTCAGTATATTCTGAAAGCTCATTAAATAATTAAAAATGGACTGGTTTCTATCTCAGTATCTCTCTTCCAGCCACTGGAATATTCATGTTCTCTACTTTCCTCTCTAAATTCTGTTAATTTTATATGAAGTCTCACATAAAGCAATCAAAGATCACATGCAGAGAAAACTGAAAATTCTCCTTTCTTCATTTCCATCAATAGGAAAAAAAATAGCACAAAGAGCGTTAACTGAATGAATGAATATGCTACAACTTATGAACGCTCAGAAAATCTTATAAACCCAGAAACTTGTGGCCTTGTAGTGCACTATGTAAAGGCAACACAAGAAATCACACAGCCTTCAGCAGAATCTGTCTTGAAAGATCGAGCATGAAGAAGTTTTATGTGGCTTAAATATTCAGGGAATATTTAGTTCCAGACAAAACCAAACATGAAAAGTATTTAACATCATAAAGGAAAACAAATGGATTGTTAATGCTATATAAAAATGTTACTTACAAAGGCAAAACATAACTGCACTTAGAAGCAGAAAGCCAATTTTTTTTGTCTTTGCATATTACCCATTTTCAGCTTTCCAAATTTTAATACTTTCCCATCAAATGTATTTAAAGTGGGCTTACTCTAGCTTTAAATACAAATGTATGCATATATCAAAGCACTGTTTTTTTAATTCTTTATAAGATCTTCATTCAGAACACTTTTTATAGTTCCTCATAACAATCTTCTGACTGGTAAAAATGGAGAGGAAGTAGAGACTGAATAATGGTAAAAGGTTATTTAATGAAAAAAGAAAAAGGAAGAAAAACAATTGCTTAATTTGAATATTTTTCTTACTGAAATTGTAATTCCATTCATTTCTTCATCCTGAAACTAATATCAATTTCTCTGATTGTCATGGTTTTATGATTTTTTATTATTAGTATTCCACATCATAGCATCATGTGGTGTATGTACCTGGTTCTCAGAAGAGGAGAACTACTACATTCCCCAGGGGACTTTGCGACCCTGTTACCGTTTTCCTGTCAGAGGGAAAGATAAAAACTCACATATCATGAGACCTCTCTTCTCATCCCATCTCTCATCCTGGAGCATCTTGCTCCCCAGCCGTCTCACTGTCGGTATTAGAGTAAGGCCTACCTTAACTTTGCACACTCTCTCATTTTATCAGATTTATTAGCTTAAATTGTAATTATATTGTGTTATTTTGCATTCCGATGTCTTATTTAGTAAATTAGTTTGTTTCTCCTCAGATCGTTGCTGCTGCTCTGTTTTTAGGCCCATCTCCCTACCCTTTTTCCCTTTTCCCTTTCCTGGGGTGTGAGCCCGTGGGTCCCCCACCCCGTTTGTCACGGAACCAGGCCGAAACTGCCCTTAAACCATTGACACTGATTTTGTTATCTGTCCCTTTTTCTGCTAACTGAGCAGGACATGGAGAGCAGCATTTTGTTTCTATATACTTGTCATGAAGTACTTGAGCACTATACTTGCTCATCTGTGATACAGCGTTTGCTCTCCAGATACAAAAAGGTGTTTTCAGTAAAATATCTACTTTGCCAAGAGTAGAAAGTCCACAATGTTTCAGCATATGCTTTACGTTTGGAATTGGAAAGTGCACCATTCATAGTCTGAGAACTTCTGAAAACAATTAAATGCTAAACTCACTTTTTACATGCTTAAAATATATATATTTTTCTCAGAAGTTATTTTGTGTGCTATTGAAATATCAGATTCCTGACATCTTCCTCTTGTTTCACATAAGACATTCAACACAAAAGAGGCTTCAGTCATCACTCCTCTCAAATTTAAAAAGAATATTAAAAAAATAAAAATAGTACTCACTTCTAAATGGATTTTAGACTTGTAATTATTTTTTTTTTAAATAAAGATGATAAAATATTTCCCTACTTGAGGAACATTCAGAGATTTTATTTCCATGTTTGAAAACAACAGAAAAGTAAAGTAAAATGTTTTGTTCTTACCGGTAGCTTTGTATTGATCTTTTCAGGCTCATTTTCAATTTTTGTTTTAAAAATACAGCTACAGAAGTTACTTCTGTAGCTTCATAAGACTAGAAGAAATCAAAGATTTCAATTCGTTCAATTTGAACGAATACAAGTAACGTGTTCATATAACTTTTGGTAAGTTTTCTTTGTCAGACTCCTCTAATAATTTTTACTGCAGTTCTTCTAGCCTGTGATAATACGTGACATATTTCTATTCTTTTCAAACTCAGAAAAATATCCATTTTAAAGTCATAGTTCATTTATGATATCGCCACATCATAATTCATCTTTTTATCATTCCTTTCTGTGCCTCACGTGGCAAAATTGTGACACTGTGTATTGAATAGTACGGCTTGAGGACTTGGAAAGGAATTTGCTATTATGTCAAAATGGCTTATCTCACAAAATCCTAAAACAAAACAAGATCATTTTACACTGCCCATGCAAAGCACATACATTAGAACTTAGAAAGGAATGCATATGAAAGCCCACGTACAAATTCTTCTTTCTAGATGTGTCTTAAGACACTTAAGGAAATCTAAGTATAAGAGGAATGCTAACATTTAGCCTTTCAATTGTACATATTGTTTTTTAGTATACAATAAACTGTCGTTGGGTTGGTGTTTTGCTTCCAGAACTAGAAAGCAGAAATAGTAGATAGAATAATCGCTGTAAAACATTCACTGAATTCTTTCATTAGAGCTTTATCATTGGACAATGACATTTGCACAAATATTCTTATAAACCTTTACTTTCAGGCAGAGTAACACTACCCACCTTGTATACAGCATTCTTCACACACTGGGAGCTAAAAAAAGTACTAAAATTAAGTACACAGTCCACAAAGTAATAACCGTAGAATATGACAGATCATCATTCGCAGAGACAGAGCATAAATGTTTTATTGTGGGTACAGTAACCGTATATACGTGGCCTCCATATGCCACCCTTTCTCCCGTTCTGTGTGTTAGTTACCTGGAAAAAGAGCCTCTTTCTCTGAGTGCAGAAAAGCAAAGACATAACAAATACTTTAGATAGTTTGTCCTCTTTCAGTGCAGATGATGTGTACATGAACTGAAGAAAAAAAGCAATTGGTTGCACCCTTCTGTAAGACCTGTCACTTCTACAGGTTCAGTTCTGTGGAAGACGAAGTTGAGCATTAGTTGAACTATTAATTGGAGAATTTAGAGTATTGGCTTTGGTTTCATGTGAATTTTGAACTGATCCAAAGAGATTTCTTTCAAGTGCTTTTCTCCTTAGATCCTGGATAAAGTTTAAAAGCATTGTACTGTGATAATTCCAAGACATCCACATCTTTAGAAACGCAGCAACATCATCATGACCGTGCTTCTTCAGAAAGAAACAAAGTTCACAGCACATACCCTTCTGTTTTTTTTTTTTTTTAAAGTAAAACAGTGCTTCAGTGAAGAAGTATAGTAATTATTCCAATTAATTTCGTAGAACAAGGGAAAAAAAGTGTTTGGTTTCATTTTTAAATTGCCAATCAGTGTGAAGATCAAGGAAAATAAAAACCCTATGAAAGCAAATACATTTTGAGAAACAGCAGGAAAATACTGGAGCATTTCCACACAATCATTTGAAATAGTTTCTGTATTGTCAAATATCTGCTTACAACAAAGTGGCTCAAAAGTGATTCTTACAGAACATCTGGCTGGAAAGACTGTTTTATTTTATTTTTTATTTATTTTATTTAAAAAAACTGCAAAAGAAGAAAAGCCAAAATGAATGTTTCATAAGTCAATGGAAGCCTGATGAAAAATACAATTAAAATCAAGTAAAATGAAATCTCTGTAGTATTTATTAAAAAATAATTCAACTAAGCAAATTCAAATAATTTCTCACACAGTCGCTTTCAGAACACCAGATCATAATTCAAAATCAGATAATTAGAATATACTTGCTCAGATTACGCTTATTCATCACTATCATACAAATCTGCTGAATCCAGAAGCTTTACAAGTATTTGACCCTCTAGCTTATAAGAAGGAAAGCCATTTTTTGACAGCTTCAGTTACGGAAATCATAAAATTGATTATATGTTTTATACTTATTAAATACAACTTCCCAGCCATGACTGCAAAAATTTCCTAACATCCTCCATAGTATTATTTATCCAGATATAGTATAAAAAACACACAGGCATGCTTTTTTCAGACTGTAATCAACCATGAGGAAAGACTTGAATTTGAAGAACGAAACAAGTAGACTTTATCCAGATTTGTGTGGATAGTTTTGAGTCTTATTATTGCCACTGTAGGTCCATTATGCTAATCCAGTTTAGAAGTTAACGTGACGTTTTAGGATCTTGACTTTTGAAATTAATGCCTTTGCTTATTCACTCATTAAATTGTGAAAAGTTTTCTTGCATGAGATATAAATTGAACTCAGTTTCTTATTGACTTCTGTGGAACCTGGCCAGTTGATGCCAATCACAAGCCACAACCTTTAACGAAAATTTGCATAGTACACCAAGGTAAACAATGGCCGCTTAGAGTTTAGGTTTTTTATTTTCCCCTAAATAGGGACTACAGCCTTAAAAAGTAGCTGCTCAAACAACACAACCTAACGTGATCATTTTAGTCCATGACCTTTGTGTCAGTATATGATTTCAGAACTTTAATGATCCATGTTTGATGAGGTCCTGCTTAAAGAAATCAAGTTGCCAAAATTCAGAAACAGAGGATAATTGATAACTGCAGATCTCAGCCTATCCTCAGACATGAATTAATTGATTAGTTAAAATGGTAAACACCTACCTGAATAATTATACATAGTGTAGCAATAAATATAACCTTACTGTATAGAATAGGTTCATATGTGGAGCCTTCTTAGCTATTATCTTTTAGGATATACTTTGGTTAACAAATTTACAAATTTCTATGAAGTATGACATGCTGTTTCTGTATTTTAATTTGTGAGAATTGTGGCTAAAGGTGATCTGAACAAACAGTTGAGAATTGGAGTAGTAATTATTGGAACCAAAGAACTGTGGAATGATTAGGGATAAATAAAATAAGTCATTTTCTTGTAGAAGGTGTCAGAAAGTTTCTTAAGAAGAATTTTAAATTAATTGAGATTGCAGTATTATATGGATTAATGATCCATTAATGTCTATCATTTATAATCATAATAAAGTTTACTACTTCAAGTTATGGAAAATAATAATGTATTTGATACATCATCATGAAGATGTAGTACCAAACTATTTTGGTTAACTATTCATTATCAGCAGGAACACTAAGCTTCCTTGTTACCTTGTAAAGTAACAGCCTTCAGGAATTACAGTTCTGCCTCTCCCCTGCCTTTTCTACAATCATGTATTCAATTATAATCCATGAATGATGCATAAAGCATATAACCCTTAGGGTGTAAAGTCCACTCTTACGGTCTTTTCCTTTTTAAAATAGCATCTAAATTAATCTTCACTTCTCCACTTCTAAACCTTCACCAACATAGCAGCCCCAGCTGTTCTCTATGTGAAGCTAACATGTCTTTCACATGGTCTCATACAGACCCCGGTGCTCACTTCTTTTACAATTGCTAAGTGATCAAGATTATGATGCCAGAACAGAGATTGAAAAACATGCTGGACAAAATATTTCTCTCATGAAGGTACAAATAAGTTACAAAGCATAAAAAAAAAAAAAAATACAAGCCCTCTCGTCCAGTCATCCATCTGCATTCTCTGAGAAATATTGTCAAGGCTTTCTGGGGTCTTGGCAGCAGCTAGGGGAGCAGCGGCCTGGCTGTTTGTTGTTTTTTTCCTTTTTCTTTTCTTTTTTCTTTTTTATTAGTTCCACAGTGGCACTCACTTAATGCCCAGCCCTGAATCTTCCTGAATCTTCTTGGATCTTTGTTGTAATAGGTGGGCATTAGAGACTGAAATAATAGCTCACTTTGTTAGGTGAAGAAGCAAATGGAGGTATCTAGCAATGCATAACATAGTACCTTCTTTTAGATTTAACTCTCAAAAGTGATAAAACACTATAATTAGCGGTTTTGTTTGACTGATGTTGACTTCAACTGTATCTTTAAGAAGCAACAAGTGCTCGGGCCCACCAAGGACAGCAGCAGCAATATCTTAGCAATATCTTGTGTGGATGTGGGACTTCAAAATGTATTACGATAAGTATAATTTTCTATGTGACCAGTGTCATTCACATTTCAGATATGGCTGTCATGATCTGATCTTTGGGCAGGGTCACATTACTATTGTCCTTGGTAATACAGTCTACACAGTGTTCAAGCATATGTTTTATTATAGTAATGCTTCAATTATCTTATAAAAATACTTCCTGTAGTCTTCAAAGAAAGTAAAGTTAATGGAAACGCATTGGTTGTTGTGGGATTAAATGGGATGGGTGGTGCCTGCGAGCACCAAGGGAGGAATCGGGGAGTCACGGCGGGTGGTGCCTGCGAGCACCTGGGAGGAGCAGGGGGGGTCACGGGTATATGGGGCGGTCGCGTGTACGGGTATAAGTAGCCTTGTTGCGCAGCATTAAATTGGCATTTCGGCGCTACATACCGTGTATGTGTCCCGTATGCCCCTGCACGCGGAGGTGCGGACAGAAGGGAAGCCTTAGTACGTTGTCGTTGACAACAGTTGTAGATGACTTTTAAGTAACCTGGGGACAAAAAAAATCACAAATAAATCCCTTGATTTCCATATGAAAAGGAAACCAAGATCCTTCCGAAGTTCAAGAACTGGATTTGATTCATAGAATTTCTGAAGAAAGAAGGGAGTACCTAATCTAACATGTTGTATGATTAACATAAGACATGATTTGTATGCAGACCCTTGTTCTGATACAGCAAGCCTGAATTCAGACATGCCTTTAGAAATGTAAACTTCAACTATGTTGAATTCATAAGTCTGAAAAATGTATCTTGAATTTCCAAAAGGATCGTTATTTCTAGAAGATTCTGGAGTTACTGTTTTTCATCTTGAATAGAAATCCTGTTATATCAACTTCTGCTTATTTTGTCTGCTTTACTGTCACAGGCTACAGATATATCAGTTGTGCAAAAGAAAAAAATTCTTTCAAATGCTTCCAGACATCATAATACCTGCAAATTCTTTTATACTGCATTTGACAGTGAAACTGCCTTCTAAAATGAAACTCCACTGCTTAAGTATTACTGTAACAATTTAGTTCAGGGTGTATTTACAGATTTCATTCAGGCCCTTAGTCTGACAATGCCTCTTCCTGAAGTCCAGCATTTAGTGATAGAAACTTCACATAATTTCTCTCTGCCATTGCACAATGTAAAAGGTTGCAGACAGCTTCCTTGAACAATTGGCTTTTTTCAAATCTGATGCAATTTCATTGCCATCATATTTTAGAAATTAGTCTTACATTCTCCAGAAACTGGATATCTAACCACCAGAAAAAGCAGACAGACATGAATCAATACTGACGGGACACAGGTTTTTTGCATCTGCGTATGGTTTTGTCTTGTCATTACAACAAGACTCACCACTTTTCTCCCACCACCTTCACTCACTTGTACTTTTTCCTCTAAACCGCTAGTTTAGAGATAATTGACAGTTTTGTTTCTCCTCAGGAGTACAGTGACAGAACGGCAAAATCAAAATCTTGTAAAGTATTATTCCTGTTGTTTCTATTGTGGTAAGTTATTCTCCACTTGAAATGAAACAATTGTCTTTTTCCAATATCTCATCATTCACATATTTAAAAAGCAACATATTTCAGATCAGAAATATTCTGAATACAGCTAGTAGTGCTGCCATGCAACTATCCACTACGTACCAGAGACACAGCACCATTTTAGCTGCTCTGAAGCTAATCAACAGATGTGCCCAACAGCACAGTTTCCCTAGGAACAGGATTTACATTAATGAGCAGGAATACTGGTGTGACGCCACGTCCCTTTTTCTCTGAACCTCTACTGCAGAGAACATAATCAGGAAAAAATGGATGAATTTGTGATGTCCTTAAGTTCCAGCAATCCTTATTTGCCAGTAAGCAGCATTAGGGCAATGAGCTTTAATTTTCTCTAAATCATGAAGCAAATCACACTGGTCAATGGCCAATTTTAGAACAAGAGGAGCATGACAGTAGCTGAAAGGTAGCCAGCTCCACCATAGTACGCTTCACTATGCTAAATCAGAAGACTTGATACACAGTTATAAAAGCAAGCAAAAAGCTTTAAAATTTCCGCTAAGACAAAATACCTAATAAAAAAAAAAACAAATCCTCAGTATTAAAAAAAAAAAAAACAACAGAAACATCCCTGAGCTATATTAGAAAACTAAATGCAACTGATGCATTTAACTAGTTCTAAATTATATTTACAGTGCTTCTGACTTTTAGACAATATTTGTCTATGGCTTTAGGAAGTTAGGAGCAGAAAAAAAATGAAATTAATTCTAAGTCACTGTGGGAAGTCGTGCTGGAAGATGAGTGGGGTGAGAAACAACTGACTTAATACAGAGCTTGAAAGAGGGAATTATTACTAAGTTGCCAAAGTTTGTGGGCTCACCAGTGCCTACAGACAATTTATCATAATCCTATTTAAACCCAATATATATAAATTGGAAGTTATTTCTTTCTTATATAAAGCTAAAATCAATGGAATCTTGAACCAAATTAATGAAATTGTCCATATAGAAAGCTGCACTGTTTTAACCGAACTCTAAAACTGTTATCAACAAAAGCAATGCATGTGAAAGCAATTCTGTATAAATAGAGACTTATTTGATCAGCTTGTTTTCAATCTGTTCTACTCCCCAATATGTAGTAGAGGACCTAAATGCTATCCTGCTCTTTGAAGTAATTTTGCAACAACTCACTGACATTCATAAGGACACAATTAAACCTTTGCTATTGAGTACTTCAGACTGTGCATGTTCAGAAGTCTGCTCCCAGTAACTTAATGCAAAACTCATTTCTGAAAATAACTGGCTAAATAATGGATAAACTGTGGCACGTACGCATCGTGTTTATCCACAGTGAAACCTCTGAAATTTCACCTGTAACTGAATTAGGCTGTTAAAATCTAATTGCATTACGAGTGACTATTGGTTATTGGGCTGAATTATTACAAAGGCTGCCAATCCAGTCCTCCCTCTCCTATTCTACAGCTCTGTATTTCTTCATACCTATATCATGGTTTGCAGTTTCCAGGAAATCATCATAGATGATGGAATGGTGCAGTAGTGTCCTCTCATTACCTAATTTCCATCCCATATGGTTTGGCAGTAAAGCTCCTCCAGATCCTGCTGTCACATATGAGTTTCATTTGAATTACTTCCATTCCAGGCTTCTGGACACCTTCCTGCCCTTCTTTCCTACACATAATGTCTTCTCCAGACTTTTGTTTCTCACTATACTTTATCCCACTGAAGCATAATGGTGACAGCTGTCTTCACCATTAATGAGACAGGATGAACAGATGTGGGTGAAAGAGCCACTTGCTGTATGACTAGTAGCCTAAGTTCAGAACAGAGACACAGAAATCGCAGTACACTCCAATATGTGGTAGATGCTCACAGCAGTTACTTCTCATGTCCTTAGGTCTCTGCGAGTAAATCTACATTAGAGTGCATCAAGCCAATTGTTCTCGTTGCTGAGCATGAATTTCTTGGTGCTTTAATTAATTCACCCACAGCATGAGCACCACTGTGTTTGATGCATACTCATTCTTGAAGAGTTTGGGCAGATAATTACCACCACGAAACAAAGACTAATGGACTGACAGAAACAGTGGTCTAGAAGAACGCAGAAAAACAGAAAGGCAGAACTTTAGCGAGACAGGCAAATTTAATTTGTATTCTTCCTTCCAGATGCGATCATCACAAAAAAACAGTGTCTGTGTATGGATACATACAGTTTTTACTTATATAAATGTTTATGTGTATATATTCAAGATATAGATATTCATACTATTTATATAAAATTATCTTCAGACATTTCCCCGAGTCTCCCAAAGTCTTTGTGGGTTGAAAAATGTCTCTTTTTGTTTTAAGTTTTACCTAGACTTGTATTTAAAAATGTGTCCAGTCATAAATTTAATTGTTGGCTTAAGTACACTTGAGGCAGAAAGGAAAAGGAAAGTCACAGTTTTCATCTGACTTTGTTCATGAAAAACTGGTCTATGTACTCTATGCAGCAAGATGAAAAAGAAAAAAAAGCAAAAATTAAATCACAGCAGGAAAATACATAGGCACTTCTCTGACGTGGCCAATAAATGTGCTATTCCAGATAAAAGGGAAATGTGTACAGTCTGTTAGAAGGCTTCTTAAAAATGAGCAGATTTTTTGCCCTTCTCTCTGAAATCTTCTATAGTAGGACACAGCCTTCAAGCTAGCTCTTGTGACATATCTGAAAGCCTTTTTCCTTCTCTGAATTTCAAGCTTTCCTAATGTCAAGCCAAAGGATTGCAAGCTTCCTTGTGATACTTGTTTTCACACTTTTTGAATCTGACCACACTTCTCATTCATGCAACTAGTATGTCTTGGAGTGCACTTTTCCAGTACAAGGGCTGCTCCAAAAGTAATGCTTCCTATTTTATTATGTCGGCCCATTACATCAGAAGCAAACGTTTGAAACATGGCAGTAGAAGTTGAACCTTCTTGCCAATATTCCATTACATTTTGTTGCTGTGGGACAAATGGCAGCAGAGGAGCAGTCTGACAAAATGGCGTCTGACATGGAAGTGCGTAGGAATCAAAGCGTGGAATTGAATTCCTTCATGCAGAGAAAGTTGTGCCTATTGACATTCATCAACACTTGATAAATGTTTATGGAGACCAAACAGTGGATGTGAGCACAGAGAGCTGATGGGTGGTACATTTCAGCAGTGGTGACAATGGGTCATCTCCACTGGTGCAGATTTTTATGAGCATGGCGTGCAGGCTCTTGTTCATCTCTGGAGCCACCGCTGATCATGGTGACTGGGTTTTGTTGCTGAGAATTTTCTCTATCAAATAGTGATACTGTGCTCTTCATTTTTATTGTAGTTTCCATGGAAATAAATAGGAAGCTTTACTTCTGGAGTGATCTCCAAGAAGATTCATATTGCAACAACAACAAAATTCCATTCCCACACTTACCAGAAAAGTTGTTAGTAGAAGCCAGGGATTTATGTATGTTTAGTCAAAGATTTTGCTCAAATCTTTAATGCAGAACAAAGTTACTCATAAAAAGCTGAAAAAGTTAAAATAAAACTGAATTAGATAAATATTACAGAGACCATTATCAAGAAACATCAACATAACAGGATACATTAAAATTTTAATTTACAGCATTATTTCAGTCAAATCTTTGTATTTAGACTCAACAGTAGAAAGCTGAAGAAAGAAAATGACAGCTTTGATCTCAGCTTCAGATTAAACACTTGCACACTGTACACGTTAAGTAAGCATTAACTAGCAGGATATTCAAGAGTATCATCTTCTTTCTCTATGACTACCTGAGGTTTTCTTCTTTGCACAGAAAACTATTTAATGAATGTGTGCCAAGCTGATTGCAGGCCAGCTACTGGGACCTCATCTGGAATGAGCTAATTGGAAGGGAACTTGTATACAAGAGTCCCAAAACCCAGATGACTGCCTTGATCAGCAGGCTATGTAATTAGGGCTCTATTTTCATGATTATTTGGAATTCAGTGGTGCAGTGTTCTCTCCAATAAAAAACAAAAATAAATGTGGGAAACACAATCTTGTATTACATGTGGAATCTTTGTTTTCCAGACAAATCTATCTACATTTGCTATCCTGTTGCTTTCAAAATCGTTACTTTTCTTGAAAAATACTCTTGTTTCACTTTTAAAGAATTAGCGCAACATTTTCCAGACATTCATTGGAGAATGACAAAATAAATAAATAGTCACAAACAAACAAAAGGAGCCTGGCTATCATGAGTTTTTGAAGACACTTCTCAGAGAACAATATCCATACAAAAGAAAATACACTCTTTGAGGTGGTGGATCCTTCAAAATGTCTGCCACCTCTGATTCACATTGACAAATTCATACTGGTCTCCCTCCCATGTTCAAAGCCACAGCAAAATTGAAGAATGTCTTGGGTTGGAAGGGATCTCAAGGATCCTCAGGTTCCAGCATCCCTACCACACGCAAAGTTGCCAGCCACTAGATCAAGTACTAGATCAGGTTGCCCAGGGCCCGTGCAACCTGGCCTTGAACACCTCCAGGGACAGAGCACCCACAACCTCTCTGGGCACCCTGTTCCAGCCCCTCACCATCCTCTCAGTGAAAATCACCACCCTCTCAGTGAAAAATCCTGCTACCAAGAAAATAAGGCTACAGCTCTGCAGAACTACAAAAGTAGTTATCAAGGGAAGTCTGAAGCACTGCTTGTAGAAATGGATGAAAGGAACTCAAGAATTAAAAAGAGCAGTGCTTAAGGTGCTTAGGTGGATTTATACTTATGATTAGATCCAGAAAGCCTAAACACTCAAACAAGAAGAACAATAAAGCTTGAATTTTGAGGTCTGTCAAGGAGGCTGGTGAGTTGCTTAGCGAAAAAAAAAGAAAAGCAAATTGCAAACATTTTTCTTGTCTCTCTCTGGTTTCCCGCTAAAAGAAGGCCCTGATGCTGAGAGAGCTTGTTCTCTATTCACTTTTGTGGTCAAACTAATCTAATGGTTTATGTTAAGTGTATGGGTTCCTACTTTCACATAATCAGACATACCCCTTACAAGTATTTTAATTCAAAGATTGAAACTCCATGACAACACCAAGTATTACTATTTCTTTTACAAAAGTGATGTAGTCAAACTGGAAAAAGAAAAGAGTAGAAGTCATGTTATTTCCACAAAACACTAAGCAGCAAAGTCTTGTTTGTCTATACTCATCATCATCTACAGTCATAATTCAAGTTATTTCCTGGGAGGATTTTTGGGATTCTAAGAAAGGACTCCTATTACTATGTGTATGGTGCCACACAGTATCCTTGAAGATGCTGCTCACCCATGAAATAAATATAGGGCTCTGTAAGCTTAATTGTAAAATTAATTTGCAATGCTTTCCACCCAAGGTCCTTCTCTACCTAACAAATAGTAAAAAAGTATTTTTCTAAATATGTGTCCAATAAGAACCCTTGAAGTTCTATATACACATCAAGGACAGCACATGACACTAAGTTTGTTTCAATGTGTTTTGTTGGAAAAGGTTGTTATAGTATTGGTCCTGTTCTTATCTCTTGAAGACAGTAGCCCAAATTCTTCCCTGTTACACAAGTCCAATCTCACATTGATTTCAGTGGATTTCAGTGAAATAACTGAAAAAAGAATTTGGCCCGTAATCACTGACTTTATCATATAACTATTAAGTGCTTGGTTAAGATTAGATTTAAAGATAGACCAGGGGGATAATTCAAGGACTTGAGAACCTTTACTGACACCAAAGTCTTTTGCCTTTAGGGAAAACTCAAAACAAAACAAAGTGCATCTATGGCACTATATTCCTTGAATGGAGGGAAAATATTAACTAAAATACTAAATGGTGCTTCTCACTCTACTTCAAGAGGAAAAATAAGAGGGAATATTTATGTTCTAGATAAAAATTCAGGTTTTCATTTTCTAATATTTCCAAAATTTATATCCAATTATGCTTGATTGTCTTAACAACTGAATAGTTTCTGTTGCAGGCTACTGTGTGCTACTAGATAATCAGTCAATGAGATGAGTGATGAGACTTTTTGGAAGCTTGATTTGTTGAATACTGAAACACAAGGCAGACTCTTAGAGCCCCATGACCTTCAACACTAAGTGACAGTAAGTTTAAACACTTTTTGACAGTTGAGGATGTAGATTCATAGCCTTTTTTCCACTTACCAGTCTTCTTCATTCAACTGAACTCAGACTTTCAAGTTAGCAAGTCTTGATCCCCAAAAGCAGAAGTCAACGAGTAGAAATGACTTGACTGGATTCCACAGCGATGCTGCTGCTTGCTGCTGACTTAGTGCTTGAGAGAAACAAAACAACCAAAACCCACAGAAAAGGAAGTAAAACAATTCTTCAATTTGAATTCTTGGAATTCTTTAGTTGTACACTCCCACTTGGATACGTTACTAAATACTACAAGGCCAGAAAAACAATTGTAATTTGTAGTTAGCCTCAATTCAAAGGACAAGAAAAACCATAGCTAGGTTTCCAGATTTCAGAAAGATTATTAACATTGCAGATATGCTTATTCACCAAGTAAAAAAACAAGGCCTTGCTCAAAAAACCTAGAAGTCCTAATGTAAAGGTAAGTGGGAAATTAAATACAAAAGGTTAAACTAAATCATTTTTCTAATAAAAGTACACTTTAAGTCCATAAAGAATAGAGAAAACACTGAAATCACGGTGAATTAAAATAAGTCCCAAGAGTGGCCTCTTTGGCAAGCTTTTAGGTAGCAGTTTTTTATTCTAAGTTATAATCCTGGATAAAAAAAATCTACCCCAGATTTAGGCGGCTGTGGAAATACATTTTATAAACAATGTTGTTGGAAGCTTAAATCTTGCAGAAGCCAAAGCCCTGCTCATCTCACTGGTCTCCAGAGAAGGAATGGACGGGGGGCCTATGACCATCTTGCCAACAAAAAGCCTCTTGCTCCCCACCTAATTTACCTCAGGCCATATAACAAACCTGATACACATTTAATTAGAAAACCACTACAGCCGTTAGAGATACCACACACCAACTTGTATGTTACTGCCCCCTCAGTCAAAGGTGATCATCTTCTCAGGAGGACGTATCAAAGTTGACTTATAATCAAGCAACTCTGTTCAAGTCCTTCATCACCGGCAGCATAAGGTGGGCCCACAAAATGTGCAATCTGGGTAATACACAGACTGCAGTGGAAGCAGCAGCAGTCAGAAGAGTAACAAGACCCTAATAGTGTTCTCATTCACCATGCCCACTATCTATACTAAAGTAACTCAGCAACGAAAAGCTCCAGCAGTTTCTGTTGCCATCTCTAAGTTATGCCATCATAAGCTGCAAACAAAGACATATAATACCCACCACTCTCGCTGCTTACTTACCCCTTCTACTTTCCCTTTCTTCCTTTCTTCTCCAAGCTGAGATCTTCTTCGTTAAAAATACGCAGATGCTAAATATCATGTACAGTGAAATATTTATGTATCACTCTTAACTTCGAAACCTCCCAGAAGTGCAAAGATGCTATCTACCCTATGATAGATTTTGATGCAATTTTTTTTCTCTGCCATGACTTAGATTTTTTTTTTTTTTTTGCTAATTGGTTTAAAAGCATAATAAATCTATTTATTTGAAAATTGTGTGGTGTAGAGTCTGAAATCTAACCTTAAAAAAATCTACTCCAAAATAAAACCATTCCAGCTCATTCCTGTATGTAATATCAGACTTGCTGCACAATTGCAGGGAACTACACTCTGCCAACACTGTTTAATTGAGGACTTCTCTTTTTCTGACTCTGCTACCATTGGACAGCTTATGTTCCCACTGCTTTGCCTCCATCTGTGCTAACAACAGAATCCTTTTTGATTAAAATGTTCCTGAGTTATATTGTGAAAGCTCACTTGAACTGTGCACTTGCCACACTTTGAAATGCTTTCCCCCCATATGTATGCAAGATATATGCAACTGATACTTACACCTCTATGCTGTGGTATTTCAATGACAGGGAAAGAAACTAGACCTTTTAATTGACAAAGTTTTTCAAGGAAGGGGAAACTCGAGCTCTGGCATAGGAAGAAGTGCAAATGGCTAATATTCACACACGGAGAAAAAAGGCAGAATTTTCTTCAATAAAAAATAAATAAATTCTCCAAAGTGAGAATTACTAAAGATCTGCTTAAATAAGACATTGAAATGACTATATTTCATGAAAATATATCAGAATACTTTGGTTTTCACATAAAGCTACCTTTTTTTTTTCTTTTTTTCTTTTTAAGAAGGAAAACTGTAACATCAAGAATTCTTGTTTTCTTGTGTTCTCAGTGAGACTGACCCTTGGACTGTCATTTGATTTTGTAATGAAAATATGCAATCTTCAAAGCCACAATTAGCTATGTTTTACAAGAGGTAGAAATACATCTTTTGTCATAGCAAAGACTATGGAGTTTGTTTCCCAGTTAAAGGAGGAAGAATAAAAATGTAACGTTTTGAAGTAAGGATTAATAGGGAAATTACCAGAGGAAATTAAGATAAATTAGAAATTAATTAGACTGTAATTAGGAGATAATTAAGTAAATTAAGGAATTTAGGATGTACATTATATATTCTAGCTAAAACAATAGTTGTAGTTCAACAACTAATGTCATTAAATGCTTTGGTAATTCTCAGTGCAACGTTTCAGTTTTTGAAGTACTAAAGTTAGCATTTTCAGGTGGACCGCAAGCTTAAAAAATATCTCTATGTTAGAAAACACTGGAGTCAAATAAAAAGTTCAACTGATATGTTTCGTGGGAACTATTTCAAGTTTTGGGAACGATACACTTTCTGCACTGAAAACAAAAATGAGTCAGTCCTGGCTCAAAGTTCCTTTAGAAAGTGGAACAATAATTTGATGTTTTTATCAATCTTGCTGGGAATTGGAAAATACTAATACATGAGATGGAGATGAAGAAAAATACGTTAGGATTCCTGGCATTTTTAAAGACCAGACAGTGCTCATGCTTGAATTGTGTTTTGGGGACAGACTCAGACTAGTTCTTCCTTTACCTGCCTTGCTTTACCTACCCACTATTTCAGGAAGGTTTACTTAAGAGATTGACAGAAAGTGTGTTAGGCATGTTTCAAAGGCATTGCAAAAACAGAAGTACTTTTCTCTCTCTTGCTGATGCTCAAACATTTACTAATAAAAGAAGTAAGATGATGTTTATTTTCACTAGTCTCTAGAGTTCCACTGCCACTCAGATCTAACATTTATTTCACATATGCATTATTTAGTACTTTACATTTCAACCCAGGTACAGTTAGAAAAGGCATTACATACAGTTCAGAGCTTGTGTGTCTAAGTCAACCACTCTTCTATGTCAAGTTCTTACCCTTTTGCAAAATATAATCCTCTGGCCATAAAGTGGGAAAAAGTCTGTTTGTTACAACTGCAAGACATTTTACTTTAACTATTATAAAGCAATCAATTTTCCAACACTCTTAAATGGGATTCAAATTATTGGGCTTAAATTAGACCCTCTGTCTATTATTTCCATCTGATATGAATTCTTCTTAGAATGAAGCCACAGAGCTAAAGCCTGATTAAAATGAAAAATGAGCATACACTACTTTCCCTATGATAAAACACCTTTCTCTTCAATGAGTTTAAACTTGCAATTATGTTTGAAGACTGATGTCAGATAGCTGCCAAGCCTTTGTTCAGGCATTAAGAAATATATTCATATTCAATATGTATTGCATTGAGCTGTAAGGCCAGCATCATGAAAATGTCTCTGTGCCTGATGAAGTAGTTTATGGGATGTTTCTTGGAACAGTCCTTAGAAAGGAGCCCCCAGACCTCTTCACAATGAAATGGATGCGAATGTTCTTCATTTGTTCAATATTTTTGTATCCTCTCTTTCATCAGAAGTACATCAGAATATATAAATATACATAAAAATTAGTAATCATTTGTTTACATGGTATTAATTACCTAGCTGGAAAGCACACTTGTCATAGACATCTATATAGGAGCCATGGGAGTCAGCCATTAGGACATGATCATCCTTTAAATAAATATAACTACATAGCAATAAACGGGAGCCACATGCTAGTAGAATAGGAGGAGCAGAATAGTATGTTCAATTGTAAATCACTGCGCATGGAAATTTAGGCAGGCATAATACAATTACCCAAGTGGAGGTCAAATGCAATTTCACAGGGTGAGTAGCAGCCTATGACCATGTATCTATTTAATTTTTTTTAATTTCAGAATGATCCATCCCTTATTTAACATTTGGAAGTATGTTTGATTTTTCATATGCTATTCCGATGAATGCTATTAATTCATTTACTAGACAATTGCAATTTGCATAATTTTTATGAGGAATGCTTTACTTAAAGTTTGGAGTTTTTCATTCTAATCCCCACACTTGAACTAAAAAGGAAAGGACCCAAAGTGAACAGAGAATATTAATCATAATACTTGGCTGAAATCACCTCAAAACATGACACATCTTTATAGCCTGAAATATATAAGTTTGCTGGGGAGAAACAGTATTATAAAGATTAAGTAACAGTGATACGACATTACATTTATTATTCTAATTGAAAATATATATCTATGAGGAAAAAATCAGAGGGAAGTCTTGCCTACAGATCATCCATCATATATTCAAAAAAACCAACAATTATTAAACAGTTCAGGTTTTAGTTTTTAAATTCATACCAAAAACCTCAGCAAGAGTTCTGCTTTGAGTTCAGTCTCAAGCTATGGTCTCATAGAAAGAAAGATCTTGTTCTTTAAGCCCTCCTTCGTGCTTCATAACTATTTCTTGATATCTGCATGCTTCATTTTAATTTACTGATATTCAAAGTTTTATTTTTCTTTCTTTCCTTAAAGATCTTGATTCTGTAGTACAAGCAAAAACAAATCATTCAGCAAAACGGCCAGACTCTTTGAAAACGTGAAATTTCATCACTGCGTTGATTCAGAGCCAAAACTCCAGTCAGAGGTGCTGGCCTCCATTTTATCACTCAGACACTGCTGCAAACAAATCAACATTGACAAAATTAGTTATATGGCTTCTCTGTTAGCTTTCAAAGTAGTTTTTTTTAAACGAACAAAAAAACACACACTATCAAACTGATGAGCCTTTCTTTTGGAGGCCTTACATTCATACCTGAATCATAGTACCCAAAGGGCATGCTCAACACAAGTGGTTTTCACTTGCAAAATAAAATGTTTATCACAGAAAATGACACAAATGGTTCACCACCTTAAAAACCTTTAGTACTATCCCATAAATACAGCACTTCATTGACTAGACACTGGGTTGGATCACTGTGAGCTCTTTCTGGCAGTTCTGCTATATACCTGTCTCGTTTTGTTAGCTTAATGAACATGTTCCCAGCACAATCCCACAAGTGCAGCACGCTGTTCACTTGAAAAAAAAAATTTAAAAAAAGTGATTCAGCTGATACAGATTTTAGAGTCACTCATCTATGCAACACTGAATGACTTTTTTGGCCAAGGATCAGCAATGAGCAGCAGACTAAAGCAATTTTTCTTCTGCGGCAATGCTCTTCCCTTGTGAGAACTGGAAACAATTTTAAAATACTACTCAGTTTCATTAGTTCAAAAAGTTCTTTGAAAAAGTTTCACTATGGTTAACAGCTACTCCATGGGTAGAGACATATATGCCATACTCTAGAAAAACAATTAGGACAGGAAGAGGAAACACAGATGTGTCTGGTCATGTTGTTTGATGAGCCGTGTAGGCAGTCCTTCCCAGAGTTAAAGATTTTTGTTCTTTCTACATTCAGACTGACAATACCACTGGAGTTGCAAATCTACAAAGAAGAGGTGAGCTTGGCAGCTCCAACACTGAAACTATAGGGTAAAATATGGGTTTACTGAACACAATGTTCAAAGAACTGAGCAAGTTGGCCCCAGTCCAGTAGAGCACTTAGAGGACCACTGGGACTCCTGACATGCTGACGGCTAAGCACATATCTCAGGTCTTTGTCAAAGCGGGGTCTGAGTACTGAGCATCTCATAACCCAGATCAGATGCCAGACTAGAGGCCTGGCTGCCATGTTTGCTGGTAAAGGATCAGTACTTGCTGATAGAACTAATAGTGGTGATCTATGCAGAGGAACCTATGGTATTCCAGCAAAATATCAGAGCAACCATTCACTAAAATTAATGAATGCTTTACTGCTGGTATTTTGTATCATTTCCTTTTTATTATTTTCCTTTTCTTGTTTTTACTTAAATGATTTTGCAAATTACATTGGTTAATAATGGCATAGCATGTCTTTGGCCACTGCAGAAGGGAAGGCTGATCTCTGAAGCACACATATCACCTCTGAAACCTCACTAAAGGTTGCCTTTTGTCTTATGTGGGTTTTTTTTTTTTTTCCTGTGGTTTTGTTGTTGTTTTGGAGAAGAGGTTGATACATGGACTTAGACTACATTGCTAGGAAGAAGTCTGAATACTGACTTGGTCTTTTTCTTAGATTCTTAGGAGTGGCTTATTTATTAGGATCCTAGACTATCTCGTGAGGCTGATACTGATGTAGTCAGAGTGAAGCATGCGCCTAGATGCAATGCTTGCTTAAGTTTTGATTAATAACAAACTAGCTCCAGGTTTGAATATGCTGAAAGATTTTACAGATTTTAATATCTGAAATAAAATTTGGAGCTTTACACTTAAAAGTATGCACACTTGAGCTTTGATTAATATTTCAAAGAACATTTACCAATGGTGAAAGTGATAATAAATTTATCTAAGAGTTTATCAAGACGTGCTCAGCCTTGAATGATACAGGAGAATGACTTGATAACCACAGGAGCAGAGGCCCCATATTATTTATCCTGAACTTTCTAAAGCTCCGGGGAATCCTCCTGTTAGACAGACAAGAAAAATCCACACAGAAACCTTTTCCCACTCACATTTTCTGGATTATTATTATTATTGTTTTTTATTTAGAGCATTCATCAAAACTTTGGCATTTCATACTAGGCTTTCCTACAAGACAAACAGCTAGAACTCGCAAGTTTAAAATGCTATGTAATAGCAGCACACTTTTTCATCTTGATCCTGATAATTTCCTAGTACACAGCCACAACAGAGATGCAAAGGGATGGTGATCTGAAAATAAAGAACGATGAGAAACAGCAGATTTCATAACTGCATTGAAATAGCAAATATGATTGGTATCTTAATTTCAATGTTTCCCCTGAAAATCATGCAAAATGGCAATTCCTCTATCATACATTTAAGGATAAAATTCTACCAAAAAATCACTCTGCAAGGTCAATGTTTTGAGCCTCCTGCTTTATGATCTTCTTTTCCTGCTATTGTCAAATATATGAAGTGAGGCTTTATTCTGGAGGCCTGCTATTTTTGCAGTGATTTGCTCTCTTGCTTTCCCTCCCACATACCAGTCTGCTTCTTTATCAGGAAATCACTGTTAATTTTCCTTCCACTTCTGTTTTTCAAAGGGTCTCCTCTAACTCCACTATTTTGAAATAGATGAGATTGCCCCTCATTTTTATGCTAATGATTTAAAAACTAATTTTTCAGTTCCAACATAGCTCTGTTGGCTCATATTTCAGCCTGCCCCATTAAGATCTCTATATAGATATTAGCCAAATACATACATATGTGTGTGTGCGTGTGTGTGACAAAAGGAATAATACATAATTTTCCAGTATCAAATCCACAGTTGGTTCACACAGATCAGCTTATGTAAGTTTGTCATAATACCATTAGAGGATTTGCATCTTGTTCTCTACTTCAATCATTTCTCTTCATCTATATCTCTAAAGGCATAAGTAACCATGAAGTTTAAAGAGTTCTGGCTCTTTTTCTTCTCTTTAAGTGTAACTTTCAAATGAAACCAATATACAAAGTCAATATGTATTTTTGATAGAAGACAGAATGACTTTCCATTTCATCCCTCAGCCCCACACCCTCCTCCAGTCATACACCTAGCTTCCCCACCATCACCACACCTCTGTGCATATCTATAAGAATTAGGAAACAGCCCTGAAAATGACATCTAGAAGAAATTACTGCCTATCAGATGAAAAATTTAAGATGAAAAAAGAAGGACAAAAATGTTTCAGTATTTTAAATGTAATGGTACGACATAGAATATGGAATACAGTATCATTACATATAATGTATAGTATTATTACATGTACATATATTATATGTCTGTGAGACAGCTTATTGACAGACGCTCTGTCAAGTCCACAGCCATATCTCTAAATGGCTTGTATATAAAAATGAATTAAGTTTAAATTTCTTCATCTGGTGATACTTCCTACTGAAAGACATAGCAATTTTTATTTCATTTTTAAATCTTGGCCTAATAATAGAAATTATTCTAAAATTACTTCTAAAAATAGAAATTATTTCCGAAAGTACAGTACCTGAGTGGATTTTATTACTTTGTTAGTGTCTGCTGATACTAATGGTGGGAAAGTGAGCCACTGACCTACCTTCAGACAGAAGATAGAAAGCAAATCACTACACAACCTTTTTATCCTTAAGAAAAAAAAAAGAGGGAGAGATACAGGGCAGGGGTAGGAGGGGAAGAGAGCCCACATGATGTCACTCTTCCCTTCTCTCCTTCCTTTTCTTAATTCTACCATCTCCTCGCAGGTCCCAACTATGGTAGCACTGTGAAGAGACATGGCTTCCCCCTTGATCCAGAGTCTCAGCAGTATATCATCTTAATTAGTATTTTCAATTATAAAAAGAAAGAAAGCAAGCATGGTGTATGGTAAATCATAACTTTCATTTCCTCCTATAAAAAATGTAAAAGCTTATTAAAAAATTCTCATTCTGGTCTGGAGCCCTGAAACTAAATCATTGATTTCATAATGTTTAAATTTTAATTAAATCTAAACTTTTGGAAAACAAATTAGAAATACATAAATATTGTGTGTTGAGAATACCAAAGGATTTTTCTGACAAGGTACCATGTCAGTCCCCCCGTCTCTGTGGATGCAGAGCAGTACATAAATGCGTTTTGAGGTTTCTTCAGTCCTAGCTTCAGCTCATGATCAAAGGAGCTTGTCAAATACATGTCACAAAATTGTCACCACATTAAAAATTAACATTTTTTTTTCTTTAATTGGACAAGGTTATTACCATTTAAAACTACTAAATGTTCCAGAATACTCTGGAGAATGCATTCCAACAAGAAAGTCCTGCTGTCCTGCATGCCCTGATTAGCGGTTCCCTATGGCCGGCTTTGTGACACGGTTACCGCCCCGCTGGGTGCTGCTGCACGCACTACGGCTCTCCAGCCTCCTGTCTGATAAATGCCAGGAGAGTCTACCATGAGAATAACAAAAACATTTTTTTTCTTCACAGTCCATTCGTCAAGTTTCCAGTCTTATCTATGTGACACAAAAAAACACCCTGAAGATTATTTTAAGTGTAAAAATGTTTTCACTGGCATGTGTATCTCACAACTCATTGCATGCAGAGTGATTTCAGGTTTTGATCGACTTTGCAGAGCTACAAGGGAAAATGCTAGAGAAGTGATGAAGACTGACTTACAAATTAGAAGAAAGCTGGCACAGGACTCGAGCAGGGCTGTGAACTGTTACACACTAGCAGCAGCTTTATGGATCTCTTCCTGATATGAAAAATTGACCATAAACCCATATAATTTCTTAAATGCCAGCAGCAATCAGAAAAGTTGGGCATGCTAAGAAACCTTTGTAGGTTTAAACCTATGGAAGTTTTGCATTTATTGTATTGGTTTGCTTTGTAGCTAAAATCTGGATACATGCAAATCATATTTCGGTTGAAGATCTACCTGTAAACTCACAGTATAAAATAATATATTTCTAAATGATACCAACAGAGACACAGCAAAAATATCTTCAGCATCACCTATTACTAGAAGATCCTGTGTTTTCAGTTGCTGAAGCTTCTTCTCCTATCTGTAGGGATGGCTCATACCACTCAGTCCCATGTATTTACTTGAGAGCATTTACCCTACACTGATTGTTTTAAAAATGTTTTGAAATGCTTTGGCAATATATATATGTACATATACATCTTAAACTATTTCCAAGACTACATTAGGGTGTGAAACTATTTTAAACATAAAAACTGTTTTGTAGCCAGATCTTTCAAGTGCTTTAGCGTCTCTTCTGAGGAGAAGGATTTG
This sequence comes from Numida meleagris, assembly GCF_002078875.1. Taxonomy (NCBI): domain Eukaryota; kingdom Metazoa; phylum Chordata; class Aves; order Galliformes; family Numididae; genus Numida; species Numida meleagris. The sequence goes on along the minus strand of NC_034412.1, from coordinate 32,608,519 downwards.
GGAGTTTTGACTGATTTGACCGATGAAGATTCAACATGAGCTGGAAACATGTGCTTGCAGCCCAGAAGGCCAACTGTATCCTGGACTGCATCAAGAGAAGAGTGACCAGCAGGCCCAGGGAGGCGATTCTGCCCCTCTGGTCTCATGAGACCCCACCTGGAGTACTGTGTCCAGTTCTGGAGCCCCCAACACAAGAAGGACATCGAGTTGTTGGAGCAGGTGCAGAGGAGGGACACAAAGATGATCAGAGGGCTGGAGCACCTCCCCCTATGGGGATAGGCTGAGAGAGCTGGGGCTCTTCAGCCTGGAGAAGAGAAGGCTCCAGGGAGACCTTATAGCAGCCTTCCAGTACATGAAAGGGGCCTACACAAAAGCTGGAGAGGGACTTTTTATAAGGACATGTAACGACAGGATGAGAGGAAATGGCTTTAAACTGGAAGAGGATAGATTCAGACTAGATATGAGGAAGAAATTCTTTCCTGAGAGGGTGGTGAGACACTGGAACAGGTTGTCCTGTGAGGGCGTGGATGCCCCTACCCTGGAGGCATTCAAGGCCAGGCTGAATAGGGCTGTGAGCAACCTGGTCCAGTAGGAGGTGCCCCTGCCTACATCAGGGAGGTTGGAACTAGATGGTCTTATAGGTCCCTTCCAACCCAAACTGCTCTATGATTCTATCTCCAGTTTTGCAGCAGTGACTTGAAACTTTTGGGACTGTCTCTTGCTCATCTTCTGCTGGGTACAGAATGCTAAAACCATCCTAAGGCTTTGATCATACTTTGCATACGCTCAGAATTTTGGCAGATTAATTCTTTAAAAAGATCATCTAAGCTGACCTGCTCCAAACCACGACTGCACAGGCTGCAGTAGTTTAGCTGTAACTGCTGCAGCTAGATGCCACTGTGGCACAAAGCACTGTAGCTGAAAGCAGAGCTTCTCTGCTTCCCTGCTCACTGCCTGCCAGGCACACAGGTTGCTGGAAGCAACCAGACCTACAGACAGGCTCATATTTCGTGTACAGGAAATCCAGAACCCTGCTTCAAGATGAGGCTAAACTACACGGGGACAGAATGAGAGAGGGAATTAGGCTCAAGAGAATACATAAGCTAGGACTGTGGTGAAAGGCTTCAAAATAAAATGAGCAGGAGCTGAAGAGTGGCAGAAATACTGTGATATCATATTGCAAGGCAGGAGAAACCTGGTCTGAATCCTTAACTCGTTTCTCCAGAGTTTGGAATAAAAACTAAGAAATTCTGTGTTAAAACACTTGTCCCCCAACAAATCGCTACATCAATGACAGAGATACCTTTTTAGATTTTGATTAGATGCAATCATTTTCCTGAATATTTGAATTTCCAAAAACTGAGTGAAAACTGGGAGTTTGAGCAGAAAAAAGCCAAATCTACAGATGATAGCCCTTCCCATAACAAGCCTAGTAAAAGTGACTTCCTTCACTTGCTTTGCTCTTCTGCTCCTGAAAAAAAAAAAAAAATCTTTTATAATATTGAGCTGCATAATGTTTTACACGATCAACTGAAATGAACAGTAAAAGTCTTGAACCCGATCTGACAAAGTTTGGAAGAGCTCACTCCATTCAGATATCTACACCAATAAGGCACAGAACATCACCACCAAAATTAGAAATCATGCAGGACAACTTCTGTGAAAAAGAGTTCTCTCATGAAGACATCCGAGAAGAATCTGAAAAGCTTTCTTTACAGTATGCAAAGCAGCATTACCCTGTGACAAATGTGCCCCTGAAGAGAAATTAAACATCTTGGTTTAGAGCTCCTATCATAGTCTGAACTTCATGGAATTACAATTTGACTGAAGGAGAGAGCTCTCATTTGTAAGCCCTTCCACAGCTGTACTCTTCCATTTATCATTGACAGCTGTATTCTTTAGTGACACTTATTTACTTAATAAGTTTCAGTCCTAATTACCACACATCTGTAAAAACTACAGAAAAACCACCATGTCAATTTTCAGAAACTGAAGAGATGGATTCTGATGATTTCCGTTGAATTTAAACCTCCAGCACTGCTCTGAAAATCTAGGAGACCCATTCTGTGAATACCCCCTGTTGCACAAGCAGTTTTACAGAAGGCACCACAGAAGTGATCAACAACTCCCCCAGCACAAGCTAGGACTTTATCTGAAGGAAAACAAAGTATTGCTCTATACTTACCTACAAAAAAATGGACAAGTCACAGCCAACCCTCCCTCTGCAGATTAATATATCCATTCCTCCTCCTGGCATCTCACAGAATCCAGACTTGTCTGCTTCATGCACTTCAAGAAAAGCAGCAGCCCCAGAGGTGGACCAGACAGGCACACAGCTTGCTGTCCACCAGCCAGAGACACCAGGGCTGCTGCTTGACCAGGGGGACAGTGCCCCTGCCCCGCACCAGCAGTTCCAGCCTCACTCACTCCTGTTTCCAAGGCAGGGTGTTGCCCATTTTGTACCTCACATCATGGAAGCATATGTGTGGAAGGGAGAGGGGAGGGGAGGGAAGGGGAGTGTTGATTCCATGACATTTATGTTAGGAAAAAAAAAAAAAGGCAAAAAAAAAAATCACATACATAGATAATACAGCCAGAGTACCACACCCTTGAGACACAGGAGAACCAGATTCACTTCCCTGCTGCAGCCTGGGCAATGCAGAGATGTTGCATTTCCCACATTCTGGACAAACCCAGGAAAACATGCTTGCTGATCACTGCTCTGCTCTCAAACCTGGAATAATCCCTCAGAAACAAGGCTGACTGGCTGGAGTTTTCTGATTAACAACACTGCCCGGAAATGAGCTTCAGTGAGAAGAACTCTATTTGACTTTTCAGGTCCGTTCCAAACATTTCTTGCTATAGAATATGTTATGCCACCCACATTAGCCAGCCTTCCAGTCAGTAATGCATTGCAAGGACCTTGAAATCTCAATCTGATATACAGCCGCTTCAGTCTGTGCTTCTTCCTACCCCATTATAAACTTGACCTTAATTAACCCTCTTAGTGAAATGGAGTTTGTTGACTCTCAAGGACAGTCTCATCGAAAAACAATGTTGCAATGTCACTCAAAAGCTAAAGTAAGTCTGCTTTATAAAGGGATTTGTACTAATAACTCTTGAATATTAATAGCTTCTTATGCTATGTGGCTTATATAAACTTATATAGATAAACTAGGACTGAGCTCTGTCATTCCCAGACTTTAGAAAAGAAATAAAATCCCTCCATATTTCCTTTAGAAATATCTATTGCTCTTTGGCAATCACTACGTCAATCTTTTTGAAAAAAATATATATATTTATATGCAGACAAATTCAAATGTGGCAGCAACAGATGTAAATCAAAGCACTGCCTATAAAATAGGATACCAGTTATCACATTAATCTCTAATGTGGCTTTCTAATGAAAATGTTAATCTCCCCCACCTTACTTGTTTTAACTTTATAGGTGACAAATATATGGGGCAGATCTTGAGGCAATATAATTTAATTAAAATTCCTCTATGAAAAAGTTGGGGGTAGTAAAGGTAACATCTGCCCTACATCATTTGAAGGTCTTGGAATATGCTCAGGTCCGACTGTGAGAAGGGTCTTTACAGGCACTATATATATATCTATATGTTACAAATACGATATGAGATAACAACAATTAGTCTTTTAAAATTCCCTTTAGAAGGAGTATATGCTTTCTCACAAAAATAACTGAGATCGGTCAATTCACTAAACTGCTTTGTTTGTCCAGATTTTAAAAGGTATATGCTTCAGAACTGATACTCATGTTTTTTCCCCTTACACAACTCTGTGCCAGTCTTCACTTTCAAGAGCTGTACTGAGCTGTAATTATTTCTCAGACTATTTAGGGACTGAGGAACTATTATGAGTTAGTTTAACAATGAAAATATTCATACAGAGCATCTAAGTAGCTGGAGTTATTAAAAAAAAAAAAATCCAGCTGACATTTTCTGAATGGTATTTGACCATTAATGGGTTTTTGTCCATAAATTACAAAGTAACTCTTTTATGAATGTGCAGTACATTTATTACCCTGTCACAAAACACATTTTATCCTCTAGATTTTGCATAACAATATGCTTATGTAGCATTAACTATATAAGCTATATATAGCAAAATGCAAAAGAAGGGAATTTAAGATATTTACGTACCAGGGAACCAAAAGTAAAAGCTATTATTTACCAGTAGGTTAGTGTGCAAGCATTTCTCACTATTTTGGCACTGTATCTGAAATTTGCAGAACCTTAAATTTTCACCCCTGTCTAGAGTATTTCTCATTCAATTTATTTTTGTACTACTGTGCCGATTGACTTAGTAAGAAGAACAAGACAATTAAATACTGTGTCCACCAAAAAGCATATGCTACTACATAAAGACTGCAGCCTCAGCCAGTGAGGAGAAAAGCACCTCCTTAGATCTAAACAGACTCAGTGGGCAACACTTTATATCCAAAGTGCCAAGGGTTTCAGCAAAGCCGAGCTCTGTGAAGGCTGGCCAACATTCCACACTAAGTGGGAGCTCAAACTGCAGGACCTGAACTTCTCTAGTCCGCTTTCCACAGTCTACCACTATCAATTGCATGGACTGGTTCATGAAGTGGTTCATGAACATCTCAACCTCAAAACAGGGAAAGAAAATTCCTGTCATGGTTTTGTGTGAGATTCAGCGTAGCAGCTACAGCGTTTTACTTTGCAACACACCCAGGGATGACCAACAACTTCCAGCCCCTAGTTCCCCCACCTTCATTAACCTGTCATTAGAGTGTTCGGTTGTTGAATATTATAATGATGAAGATGCCCCTGATTTCCCTGAAATACATTATCAAGACATTATCTAATAATTTGGGGATGTTACAACATTAACAAAGAGAGAAGTAGATATTACTGAAAGAATTCTAAAATACGCCAAATGCCAAAATCAGTTTATAGTCAAACACTACAGAGATTTAGAAGCATCACTTTATTGCCTCTCCCTCTAAAATTACTAAATCTTTATCCAAGTGGTGCAGCAAACTCTCCATGTTAACATAAAATCTGAACTATTTATCTCATAACAAAGTTGCATGCTATGACCACAACATACAATATGCAAATATAAAGTTATTTATTTTTTCCTCACTTCAAGCATCTCCAGGATTTATAAATGTTCACTGTAGCCTGGCAAGATTATTTAATATAAAGTAATAATTTTATCTCTGTCTGAAATTATCAGCTATGAGAAAAAGCCTTTAGAAAGTTTCTTTTGAATAAAATGGTTTTAATAATACCAACAAGTGACCTTGGCTGCAATAATTTCTACTGCAAAAAACTTTGCAGGCCTGTCACATGTATTTCATCACTTAAATCTTGTGAGAGAGGACAGAATCAAGGCTTGCTTTACCTTACTTTGTGTGTCTTTGAAAATAAACACCACCAACAACAACAATCCTGAAAATCAAATCAGCTCATTATTATAAGGATTCAGCATAGCCAGCATTCAAAATATAGTAGGTACCACTTGATTTCTGTTTCCTTCATCAGACTTCACCCTGAGACATGATCTACTGACCACTACTTCCCTGTTGTACATAGTTATAGGTCAGTAAAGGCCAAATTAAACTACAGCTATGTGAGATGAAGCTGGAACTGTGAATCCAAGTAGCTTCTGTATTCAACTCAAGATTTATCATCTTTACAGTCTTTATTTGCCATTCTCGCACACATAGAACATATTTTCTCTTTCTCCTATGACAAATAACCTTTAGGATTTAGGACTCCATTTTTCAAATATGTCAAAGTGTTTAGCAATGCTTAAAAAGGAAACATTTCTCTATGTGGAATGGGAAACTTTTTGATTGATGACATTATTCTGGAATATTTAATCAAAACAGGAATATCTAGTGCATCGCTAGAAGCAGTCTACTGGTTAGTTTTTGTTTTTTTCTTCACTCAAACATCATAAAAAGTAGTCAAACTAATTCTATTTACTTTCTCAGATAGTCTAATATATCTGGGAAGATACATTCAAAAAATATTTACCTTTGCTATTTACAGTGTATAAATCTAAAAGAGAACAGATGTTTAAAAACAACAACCAAAAAAAGTGGAAATATACCATAACTGGGGGCAAGCAACAGAGTGATACTCCCGTTTTTGCTGTTCTAAGGTGGAACAACTCAACATTTTTCCTCAAGTAACAAAATAATGACATGATTTCTTTTAAGCCAGCTCTATTTGTTTCCAGGTGTTTGTGGCTCATAAAACATGTATAATCAGTTCTCCAAAGTTATAGCTGATATATCAGGCATTTAACATATATTTAGCTATAACCAAAAATGATACAATCCCCTTTTCAGAAAGCAGTAAATATTGAGAAGTGTTTTAATTTTTTTAGTGGGGAAAAAAAAGACATCCTGAAAATATACCAAATATACATAACTTGCTGAAGTTATTACAATTTCAGCTGTTATTTTATGAGGGGTTTTTTTGTGCTAAACTCAACATTTTACACATGGACAGTACATTTATTATCCCACAAATGGTGAATAGTATCTCTGAAATATATATAACAAGGTAAACTATTAATCCATTTAATGGCAATAAAAGAACAGAAAGAAATTCAGTGGAAATGAGTTTGTCCTTTTCAAGTCATCAGATCAGAAAACAGAAAATGAAAGTGACTCCTGTCAAAAGATCTTGATACCGCTTCCACTTGCCCTCTCAAGCTCTAATCTGAGAAAAGGACGTCAAAATCTGAGAATGAGGACTTGCAGTATATATACACAAGAATGTTTATGTATATATATATGCACACAAACAAGAATATATCATTCTATGAAAAAAAAGAAAAAAATTCTGTATTCAATCCAGTTTTCCTATGATTCCAATGTCTACTTTATCTTTAAGCACTGTAGATAGAGACACTAAGAAGAGGAAGGATAATTTTCATGTTTTCAGGCCCACTACTGTAATTGAATCAGACAGTGCATGTACATAAGACAAAGTCTACTAATGGATTAATATACAAAGGATTGCATTATTAATAGGAATTTTCTTCTTGTTAAATACCACACTTCCATCTGTGATACATGGCCACCTACTGACTAATTTAAATTGATCGAAACATTTATGTGATATATACAGTCAATTACATTTCACCTTCAGCACTTCAAAATATTCCAAAACAACTGTCAACGTCGCAGCATCAACCTGTAATTGGTGGCTGTGAGACGTGTAGCTTTGTTAAGGACTGGGTGAAAAATATGCTCGTGATTTTATTAAGACATTATTTTAAAATATGTCAGAGGCAACTCCAACATTTAAACTGAATGTGCACACACTCTTATTTGGGAGAAAAAAAGTCTTATGAAACATTTAGCATACTGACAAGGAACAGGAAAATGTTTGGTGCATCTTCTTTGCAAGTAACCTCCTTTTTCTAATTCTGCAACTAAAACCATTTCTCATTAAAATATTAACCACTTTGATCCAGCACAGCTGTAGCCAAGAGGTTTTCAATGTTTCAGAAGTTTGTTCCATTCATGTTTGCCTTGTGTGAGGTTAGCTAAAATATATATGATTATTTTTACATTTATAAAATGTCAAGGTTTTATCCAGAGCTACACACACATGCATTTTCCTAAAAAAACTTAAAATCCACTTGCTTATTTTGCACCTGATCATCCCAAGTGACGGTGAACAATACTAGCAAAATTTCTCTTCATGTACAAGTTCTAACTTTATCACAAAAAGTACATAATACTACGAAGAAATAGAACTAGGAAACTCATTTATTGACTTGCTCTGATTTTCTTGCTTTAAATCCACTGTTCTCATTATTTTCAAGAAGATCACATTTGTACTTGCTAGTGAACTGTACAGTGATGATGACATCTGGATAGGTGATCCTTTGGTCTCACAGGTAAAAAATCACAGAGCAGCAAAAAAAAAAAAATATGAAGAAGCAGCATCCAAGACATCCAGGTAAAGAGAACAGAGAATGGTGATAACATTAAAAGAAAAGAAAACAAAACAAAACAAAAAAAAAACACCACACAAGAAAAGCCCTGACAGTCCTTTATTCATTCCCAGCAGTTCATGGCATTTGAAGGCATCTTTATCATTAGCCACGACACCATACACTTCCAATCTCTCTAGCTTTCTATCCAGCTCCTTTCTCACTTGCCAAGTCTGAATTTACAATTTTTTTTAGCTTAGCTTTTTAGGGTTTAAAATCAAACTTTAGGTTTCTTTTGTCTCACTGTGAAGTCTATTAGGCTGGTAACAAATGAAACTTTGACAGATTATAAGAAACACCTTAAATTTGCTACTACCATGCGAAGATTGTTTCCATTTGGTATTAAATTTTTTCACTGGGGATTCATTCTGTAACATTAGCAACTCTCTATTCATAATTACAAAAATAAAATCTCTGGTGAGGATGAAAACAAACAGCCCCCTTCCTCAGCTAATTATCTTTGACCTTTACTTGCTGTGCAGTTTGCAGCACAAAAGTGATGGAGATAGGAGTCATCTGAGATAATGAGCATTGCTTGACAGAGAAAATACTTCAGAAGTTGGAAGTGATAACAAAAGAAAGCGGTGATTTCTATTGTATTGCCTGTATCAAGTATTCGGTCTCTCTGAATTGGGACCAATTACTCGCATATTTGTGTATTATCACCTTTTTACCATCTCTATGAAATAGTTTGGGCCTCCAGCTTCCTTCAGCTGCTGTATTTGGAATACTAATGTTGTTACAAATTATATTTGGGGAGCTTAGGACTGCGGAAGTAAAATATACATTTTCATTTTGGAATCAACATATGACTTAAAAGGCTAAAATATATATTAAAAAGCCTCACATTCTTCCATTTGAGCTCATCAATGTGGTGACAGCTATAACAGGCCCAGGCACATCCCTTATCCTCATTTTTTTTCTTCTTTTGCACCCCCAAACAAACAAGCAAAAAACCCTCAGTCAGAGTTTCTCTGTGTTCTGAACACTTCTCGCCCATCTACTTTGAATACCTGAATTATTATAATTCTTAGTATTTCACAGACTAGCACTTTGTGAGGGTAAAAACAGTTTTCCTAAGAGAATTAATAACAGAAACAGGAAATTTGATTTTCTACTCAAAAAAAAACCCACTAAGTTAGTACGCAAGAAAAGAATACTACATAAATAAGTCTCACTTTCATACTGGGTGTTTGATAACGCAGACTGTCAGAATAATTGTCAATTCTTCCAGCTTTTGACAGCCAGGGAACAATAGTCTCTCCTCGTACTCTGCCAGTCCCATTTTGAGAGGTGACAGTCCTGCCTTTTCGGAGGGAGACAGTACACTGAACATCCTCCTTGACATAAGACTCCACAAGCACCATAAATTCAAGTAGTAGGTGAAATAATAAATAACAAACATACACAGAACTTATAGCACAACTTCTACAGATCTGATTTGCATTAATGAAGTAATTTTAGGTGACCTGAGTAATAATGATAGTACTTACTGGTACTTCACTGAATGCTGGAGGAGATTGGTCGTCATCTCTTTTCTTTTGGTACAAGGATTCCAGACTTTAACAGACAAGATAACCAGGAACTTGACAGTCATTTTCTGGTCAGAATTCTCCAAGAGCAATTCAGATAAATCCGTAGAAGGGAACAAACTAGATAATAAACCCCCAATATTCTTTTATATTAGTTTTAGGGCACTGGGCTTTCTATGTCCAGAATTCTAACTTCTATTAAAACATTAAGTCAAGATTCTTATTAATTTGTAATTATTAATATATTTCATAACATTGATCACTGATATCTCTCCATAAAATAATTTTTGATAAAACATTCTGCCTTTGCACTATATGCTCACTCTATGCTAATGTAATTAAATATGTATTCCCTATTTTAAATAGCATATATTTTCCTTGACCATTACAAAAGAAAAATGTTGCCTTTTTCACTTTTGATTTCCTGAGTGTTGCAAGGGGACTATATTCATAATCATGCAGCACAAAGAGTCAAGATCACCATGAAATGTTTATTCTTCCACTAAAAAGCCGAAGAAAAGTTATTGATACAATCTGAAATATAATCAACACGAAATATAAAAATGCAAATATGACAGCTTAAGCACATTATAAAATTTCATTCCATATTAAAGTTTGTATTGCCTAGTATCTCATACCAAAGATACTGATTTGCTTACATTTCAGTATAAGAATATTAATTGTTTCTCATGACAATTTCCTAATTTGTGAACACAAGAGAACATTGTTCTGGGTACACTGGTTACAGAAGGCTCTTTCCTCATATTTATTTTGTGTTTGCCACATAAATTATTCTAATCAGAGAATACTGTTTCAACACAGTGTGTTGAACATTCCATCTTTCTGAAAGTGAAATGCCATTGCTGTTCCTAATTAAGCTATTTTCCTTTTAAGCTTTCCAGAGGATGGTGTGAGGGGTGGCAATATTGATGAAGATAAATTGGATTAAAACTGAGATACAGCTGTAGATAAGGTTATTCTGCTAGTTAGCAAAAGGAAATTACAGCCATTTAAAAGATAACTAGAGGCTTGGTTTCCTAGTGCTCAGATGGTATACAATAGAACAAAATCCAGGGGCTACAGGAAAAAGAGTATTTCAGATACACTGGCACTCTTCCACTTAACTTAAGAATACAGTGAAAAAGCAATGTTGATTCATAAATAAATAAACAAAATATGTGTACTCAGTTAGTGGATTATGTGGCTTTGTCCAGGAACTTGATAGATCTGTTTACCTAACATAATTAAAAAATTGTCAAAGAAGTAGAGCTTTGGCTGAGCACACTCTCTACACTGCTATAAAGGTACTAAACAAGTTTACAACAGTATTGGAAAGAGCATTTCAGAAGAGATAACTAGACACTTTCTCTGCTACTCAAAGTTAATGATACCAGGAAGACTTAATCTACCCTGAAGTCTAGATTTGTCAAAACCCAGTTGATAGCATGACTTACGAAGTGTTGGGAAAAACAAAAATCACAGACCAGAAGTTGCTACCTTTCATGATAAATAATTCAACACCTATCAAGTAAAATTGAGATTCAGCATGTTGATTAGATCTTTGTTAATAAATAAATAAAATAAAGTCTACACAAACTTTACGTCCCAGACATTTGGTTATGTAGTTATTCAACAGCTTCCTAAAAAACTGTCCAAGAGGTTCTTCAAAGACTAATTTCTTGACACTGGGTGCAAAGTTACTACAGTTATAGTTTCTGCAAGAACTTCAGAAACAACCATAGGAGACGTTTTTTGAAGTTATAAGGAAATAGTTTTTGGAGTAATTCTAGCACATCTTCCTCTACAGTCATACATGTATATTTTTACATAGACATACATGCAGACATAAAGACAAAAAGCAGCTGACAACCTGAAGTATTTGTGTTTCACAGTTACTTTACTGAGTAACCCATGTTTCTGAGTATAACACTGAATTGTGTCTACAGTATAGGGCAGTTGCCTGGAGGAAAAACATTTTCCACAGATAAATTTTTCCACCAGAGTTAGTGTTTTGTAAAATTGTTATACATCTATAATATAGAAACAAATGTACCAGACAAATCTGCTAGTAGCACCTTTATCACTTAGATATGAACTGTAGCATACATTTCTTCTATTACCAAAGTTAGGTGGTGTTAACACAGCATAGAATCTACCACTGCAACTTCATTAGTCTCCTCTTTCTCCAGCAGTTACACAGCATGACTAGTTAAATAAATTCAGGCTCACATTTGCAACAATTCTACAGAGCTATCACATTATTGCTTATTTCCTTCATATGCAGAAGTGTAGAACACAGTCAATCAGGATATATGAATCTCTATACACTACAAACACATATCACGTTTTTCTTCATTTCATACTTAGTTCAGGTAGCATTAAAATCAATGAAAACATACGTCCTTATAAGTAGCAAAATTACCATGACCACACATCCTAATACACTGCATATATTTGCACTTCATAATGCAGTGCAGAGATAATATATTATTTACTGCCCAGAAATAAAAATATCTTGTACAGTCACATTTGAATGCAAACAAACAGTATAAGCTGTAAAGCTGTCACACCCACCGATATCTGTAAATATATATTGCTGTCTTAATAAATAAGATAAGAAGATGTATACCTTCCACATTTCAGATTATTCATCCACCTGCAAAATGTCTATTTTCTGTTACTTTATTTATTTTCCAGTTAATATTACAGTTGTCATCACTGTCAGACATCCACTAAGGAACAAATCATACCCAGTAACCCATAGATCGGAATCCCTTTATAATACAGCATCCATGGTAGCATCACAGTTTAATGCACAATCATCTCAAGTATATTGAAAATTGTTAAAAAGAAACGGTGCAATAAGAACATAATTACATTATGTAGGCTAAACTCAAAACTAAAATCTCAAGAAAACACAGCACTCAGCACCAGGCTCTTGAAAGCAAAACAGCTGGATATGAAAACAGAAAATGGCTTGACCTAAAGTCAGCTCTGGCTGGGTCCAGCAAACCTTAAAACCCACAGCTTGTTGCTGTGCCTTCTCAGTCCAAGACTGTTCTACAGAAAACAACCTTAGTATTGCTACAGTTAGCACCTTGGCAGATGAGCCAGGACAAATTGCCAAACAATTCTCTGGAGCTGTCCCAGGCTCACAAAATTCTAACTCCTAGGAAATCAGATGCATGCATGGGCGAAGAGCTACAGTCAAAGGGGGCCCATCTCCCACAAATGCTCTCTGAACTGATTTGGCATCAAATTCAGTAGCCTTTCCTGAGCTGTTCACAATAACTAGCCAAATCTTGATTTGGGACATTGCAGCCACATGTTACCATGCACATGAGTATATAGAATTGCTTATAATAGTAAATTATATGGATTAGTAAATTAGAGATTTATTTTAACAAATAACAAATAACAAAGATCCTTACTTGTTAAAGTAAGCTGAACCCTGAAGGTGGATGTTCAACGACTTTCGTAGTAAATAAGGGTATTGCACGAATATCATTAAGTGGAGTGCAGAAACGCACAAGCAGCTGTTTAGCAGAACAGCTCTGTTAAGCTGTTAAGTACTACAGTAGTAGTACTCAAACAAACAAAAAAAATGTTATCTACTCTCACAAGAACCTGAAACAGAAAACAAACAACTGCAAGAGCATACACCCATCCATCCAGATTTTCCTCAGATACTTGGATTTACTCTTCACACTCTCCTGAAATCCACATAAGAAAACATCGATTTAGTACCTTTGTAATCCAAAGAAAAAGTTTATCTTTTTTTCTCTGTCTAATTTTCTTCCCTCAAGAGTTCCAGAAATTGTATGGGAAAACACCTTTATTCCTTGGGTCTGTGAAAGGACTTAGGTTTTCATGAACTGCTATGACTTGGAGAGATACGGCACCATCAATTTTGGGGTCCAGGTATCCCTCCTATTTGATGCCAGTTTGTTCACCAGTTAAAATTGACAGCATCCATTAAGAATCAGAAAATGCAGATACTTAGCTCTATTGCAGACAAAACAATCTCACGTATTTTATAATTGTCCTAGTCCATATTTGTAGCTGAATAATAAAACCAACATATTTCTAGTATCCTCCATGACACTATGCTCTTTAACTTCTAAGTGCAGATATGTTGCCTTATCTTTGACATCAAAGATAGAACTGTGCCTTGGTACAGTGTTCACACTGGCAATTTGTTTCAAATACAATAGGTATGTAGTACTCTGAGGAAGGAAATTGCAAGTTGTAGTCTGGCTGCCTGATTGAAATACGTTTTCTCTGGGGCACTATGCTCCTCTCCCTCTCATGCAGACAAAAAAACAGCACGCCATGGGACTTGCTAGCCACAGTGCATCTTGAAAGCTGTATTTAGATTGCTACTTATCCTTGTTCTCTGTGTGTTGCCAATTCCTTGGCTCAAGTACAACTCTCATGAGATGCTGCAACGTCATTACAAATGTTTGCCTATTAAATGAAAGACTGATTTTAAAACTGAGAACCTATTTATTAAAAAATGGATATGTCAAAGTCCCAAATTTCCATTACTAATCAATTTCAACAATGCACTTTCCATCAACTCCACACAACATTTGCTGGAAAACAGAAATGCTCACATCTTTATTTTCATGGGAGACTCAGTAATCTCTTCACATATTAGCAATATTAATGTGCTTCTATTGTGATTACTAGGAAAAGGTATGCCCCAAAGCCTCACTACCTGCTTCTCTTTCTGCTGCTACTTTAAGTAGCCCAGCTCTGTTTGACAGAAAAGGTTGGGGCCAGTAAGGCTGAGCAAGGCAAGAGTAAAGCTTGCCCAGGCAATGCTCAACGTGCAGCGAGGCAGCTATCACTAGTGTTGGAGGAATCATGCAGTAAGAATGCCTCCAGCTCAACTTTGATAATTTAACTCTATTGATATCATTTAGATGACTATTGGCACCAACTCTTTTCCCAGTAAACAACATAATTACTTCACAAAATTGAAAATACGTAAATCCTAAGATTTAACTTTATGCAGCAATTCTGTGCTACGCTATACTATATCCCAGAAGGTTTTGCCACTAGATCATTATTTACTAATGGGCTGTAGGGTAGTAATAGAACATAACCTCCAAAGGCACCAGGATGAATATTTAATCCAGAGTTTCTGCCTGTTAATATTTTATTAAAGCCAGGATATTTTCCACCATCCTGAAAACATTAAATTCCATTAATGATAATTATGAATCTCAGTGGATTCAGATTTTAGCAGTTTCTGAATATTACAATGAAATAACTCCTGTGTTGCTCATTAACACCAAATATGGCGCTCTTTGCAGTTTCAACTCCCAATATTTATTTGTTAATAATTTTCTTTTAGCCAAATCAGTATAGTATAGCGAGTGACTTCAGAACTCGTGTTAATAATAATACTGAAAAAACATTTCCTTGTCTCAAATACAAAAAGCTACTTTTAAGCTCAATTTCCCCTGTCATGCAGGAAATACAACACAAGGCCTTCCTCCTCTGTGCACTAAGCCAATTCTTATAAATTATAGCTCTTCACTCATCCAGGTAACATTAATTTGATATCAGAGCCTGCTTTGTCTGGTTCTGTGCAAAATAATATACACAATGATGGTGCCAGCAACAAAACAATGGCCACTAAATTAGGTTTTCTAGATCAAGCCCAGTAGGAAAAGCTTTTCCTGTGCTTTTCTATGACTAGAAGACTAATCTCCAATGACTTTATTGAATGTCTTTCACAGATATTTGATTATCTAAAACAATAAAACAAAGCAAGGCTGTTTATTGCCTTGGGAACAGCAAGTTTCCTTCTCCCTTCATTTACAGAGGTACTGGAAACAGAAATCTGCTTCTTGCAAGTCCTGTAGGACAGGGATGGAAAGAAAACAAGTTAAGCAAATGTTCAGGATCACTACACACAGGGAAAAAAAAAAAATCTCTTTCCTCGAGCCATTAAGTTGCAGAAGAAATTGCACTAAAAAGAGCTTTCCCCTGTTCTTTTTAATAGCATTTGTATGCTGTTTAGACAGCTTTTTAGCAATTGTAATGGAGTGAAGAAGACATGCCTAGCATGGGATGTAGACCTAGTTACATGGGCTACCTAAGGAGGTAAAACCTTTTCTAGAGGAAGAGTTCCATCATCTAGAAAACAAATGATGTATTGTGTTCTTTTACTTCATTTTAATCCCTTGACACTTTCATTCAGCTAGAGATGTAAACTACAGAGACACTGAAGCTGCATTTGGTGAGCAAACATTTATCAACTCTGGTTGCTTTTGAACTAAATAGATCCATGTAACAAAATGTTCAGTATCCATTAACGTTCATGCCTACTTGTCAGTAGGAACAATATCAATGTATTTAAAATTAAACAAATTCTATTCCAGAGACTAAATCTTCACAACTGTAACAAGTGCAGAAGTTACATAATTGACATAAACATTCATTAACAGAGAGTTTTCTAGCAGCAGATTTTACCATAGTATACTTTTAACTGAAGGAAGACAGTCTATATTTGTCACTTTCATTTTCTATAAGAGTGTTAATATTCAAAGTAGCTATTCAATTATACGAAATATATAGAATCATAGAATTGTTTGAGTTGGAAGAAACTCATAAAGGTCATCTAGTCCAACTATGTAATATGCATTAGATACAAAAATAACGTGGATATTTTGAGTCTACAGATAGGTATTTATTTTAAGCGCAAAACAATCCACAGTTGCTATTTACTTTTTAACTTTGTCCCACATGGAGCATTTATATACAAGAGTGATGCTGCTCTGAAGACAGAACTCACTAGTTATCATTCTAATGATTCGTATGTTTGCAGTGTTTTGGATAAGTTTCATTGCTAAACGTGTTTATTTTCTGCTTGTACTTCAAAGTGCTGCACAACAGGACAAGAGTTTAGGGCTTGATCCTTAAATAAATAAAAGCTTCAGCTTTATCCATTTTCCTAACTGAAGCAGGAAAGCCCAGCTAGACTGTCCTTCCAAGGGCGAACTGTCCTCCCTCTCTGCAACTCCAGTTTTTTTCAGCACGTGGTCTCTGGATATTGAATTTGAGAAACCTCTAACTTTACTCTAACTTTAGCATTACCTTTCACAAAAATACTTTCACTTTGCAATCAAAATGCTCATACATTTAAATAAAATACTTTTTCAAGGAAAAGGAGCAAATCTGTTTTCCTCAGCTTTTACTTCAGAATTTTTTTTCTTTAGCCTCACTTTTTTCTATACTCAATTCCCTCAACCTTTGCCCAGTGACGGTAAAAGGAGGAGATCTAAACGAGTACATATAAAAGACTGCTTTTCTCTTCCTGGTCCCTAATCACACACACAAAGATAGAAAAAATAAACCAACAGTTAGTTTTCAGAAAGAAACAAGTAATGGAGTTATTTACTTTCTTTTCTAGATACTTCACTGAGGAAACAGAAGGGGAGGTGGAGGGGAAAAACTGCAAAAATTCTGCATGATTTCAAAGTAGTGAATATGCTCAGAAGAGTGTCAGATTGAAAGGGGTCAGAAGGAAGCAAATAATGCACAAGAATAAAGCAAATACACAGGGAATTTTATGTACTTTCATCACTAATCTTGGAATATTCAGCACAAAATAATCTTAAAACAGCAGATCTGAGGTAACAGATGATCAGTTTAATAGATGCGAAGCACTTTGCCCTGTTGTGAGGCGTGATATGCGCACAGAGCAGAGGCCTTTCATTCCAAGTGAGTATTGTGTTACAGACCATAAAATGTATTTGTGGAAAATCTTTAGATAGGCTTTTAAAAATGACTGTCCACGAATTATTTAGATGAAGCAGGAAGTTTCTGAGGACTACATTAGGTATTGTAACAGCGTGTGTTAGTGAAAACATACACAAGCATCTGATGACACACTGCAAAGCTTTCACTTATACTCACAAATAGGCAGTTGATCATGGCAAAAAATGATCATTAAAACACAGAACTGGAAGATGCTCATCTGGAATGCCATTGACAACCACGAGTGGTGGGGAGGGCTTCTGCAGATTCTGTCAGTGATAAGGATTTTGCTTCTGAAAGATAAAGAAGTGGTAGAAGAGATAACTCACTTGATGGGGCACTTTTCAATTTTCCTTCTTTCTAGAACTACAGCAGAATGTAAATATGGGATAGACGAGATGTAGTACAGGTTTGGAGATATATTTAAATGTTTCCATATAAGAGATTTCTTCCGTAAATATTCAGAGTAATAAATGCCATTACTTCCATGCATGAACATGCCTTACACAGCATTCTACATTTAAATATTCATGTTGCTTTGTGTACTCTGAGTTGGAATGTCATAGCTCTAGGAGGAAAGGTAGTCCTCCACAGCACACAGTACAAAATTATAATTTATTTTAACAAGATGAAGGGGATTTGAGTTTTATATATGCATCAATCTTTCCATGTCCACGTGCGTGCAGCTATATGCATGCATATAAATACATATATTACATAGTTGTACTTTAGACTAATAATTGCATTTTCAGTCTAACTCCAATATACATGTCATTATACACTAAATTGCTTTACATGCTAAAGTATACGCATCTGAAACAGT
Source organism: Numida meleagris (assembly GCF_002078875.1). Lineage (NCBI taxonomy): Eukaryota > Metazoa > Chordata > Aves > Galliformes > Numididae > Numida > Numida meleagris. The sequence goes on along the minus strand of NC_034412.1, from coordinate 32,590,384 downwards.
GTTAAAATATTCATAATAATTTTGACATTCCTAGCAGCTTCACCTCTTCATGTGTTTTTATTTATTTATTTAGAACTGATACAGAAAAAAGTAATAAATATTTTTCTAAAGCTTATAATACTGGACAGAGTACTTCATAGTTGAGAACGAGAAATAAATTAAAAAACAACCCATAAAACCCACTACACTTATTTAAAGAGACAGTTATTTAAAAAAAATAATATTACTATAAATAATAATTATGAAAAACACAGATCATCCTCTCTATGTGCTTGAGTCAATTCAAAGACTCTGAAGAGCTCATGATAAAACTAAATAATATTAATTTGACTTTTAGGCAGAATGTAAGGTGCTTGATGAATCCAAGTGTGATGCGATTATTCAATTACACATGTACAGTTAGTACACACATCAAAATCTTTCAGGTACCCTAGAGCCATGCAATATCAAATTGGTTTTTTGCACATTTTTTCATGTATAAATCAGATACTGTGTCATTTGAGAAGTTAATGTTTTCCTCAGATCTGTGTTTTCCATTTGTAATTTATTTACATGGAAAAGGTGAAAGACAATGAAGATACAAGCACTTTTTTTGCGATGACTTATCTAATTAACACATCAGTGAAAAATTGTTAATGTCTAAGTTATGTAGCTTCATAGGTAACAAAAAAAGTAAATAAATAATTTGTTCTAACATGCTGTAATGTCTTTCTCAGTCTTTTGCATGGTATTAAGAGTTGCATTAAGTGCCTCCTCAAGACTGCTATGCTGTGTGAGAACCACAAGGCAAGTCCACATTCTCTTAATTTCTTTACGGAAATGTTATTATCTAAATGATATGAATCTCTGAAGAAAAAAAAAAGGCCATCTTATTTATTAAAAAGAAAAAAAAAATGTTACCTATGCTTTAGGGAGTAATTTAAAAAGCAGAAGACTAGTTCCACAACAACTTAAGAACATTTCTTTATTCAGATTTTTACAGATATGTTAATTAAAGTAATCCTAGAGATTTGTAGAGGAAACTTAAATCATGCTTTTGTAGGAGTTGTAAACATACATTTGTGTAAAGGAGATAAAGAAAAGAACAGTCATCCAAACTTTAAAAGCAAACAAATAAAATCTCTCCTTCATAATATTATATCCATAAAGAAATAACAATTTCATTTAAAAAAAAACACAAGCGAAGTGGAACATACTACTAATTTTGCTTTAAGTCCTCTTTTCTAAAACTGGAAAAATACAAATCCTACCAGCCACCACTAGGGAGGTTTGATCACCCATTCAGGTGAAAGTACGAGGAATAATTTTGTAATTGCCCTCCCCATTAGGAATTTCTAAAGGAAACACAAAACAAAAACAACAACACACCAAAGCAAAGCAAATGAAGATGGAAAAAAAACAACAAAAACAAAAAGCAGCGTTCTGTTAAAACCTCTGAACTGTTTTAAAAATTAGAGCACTAACTGAAATTTTCTCTACTGAAATGTTATACAAAAGCAAAGAGTAAAACTGTAGCACTGAAAATAAATGGTTCAATGTAACTAATAAGTAGGTACAATACAAAAGCAACTGACACTGAAAAAAAAAAAATCACAAACAGATTTTATCTATTCCTCTCCAGAAGGCACATTTCTTTAAACTGCAAATAACAATCTTAAGCATTTTTCCCTTCACAAATCTTGAGGGAGTCCGTTCACCTTTCCCCAGTGCGGTACCTAGTGCTTGTTCCACCAAGCCATCGATGGCAAGTTGACTTGCAGGGACAGAGCATTGCTTTTAATCTGTCCCCTGTAAATGTTTGCACACACCTGTTGATCTCTGCTGCATACAGTTATTACACAAATAAGAAATACACACTTCTATACCAGTGGTGGCCTTGCAATCAATCGCCTTCTAAAAGGTCACAGAACACAAGCTAAACTCTAATTACTTTTAAGGAAATTATCAACAGAAATGCTATAGCTATAGGGAACATGCCTGGGCAACTCCAGGAAAGATTGTTCAACATACTGAGAAACAACAGCATGTATACCTCCCAGTCAGCCACTAGAACACATCAAGCCCCTACTGACAGCAGCCGGGACTATACCAGAAGCACAGGAGAGAGAGACACAGGCTTCTGCCAGAGAAACACCATGAAATGATCAGCTAGGCCAGGTCACAGAGAAGTAGCACCAATCCTCCTGAAATGGGCGAGGATTTTATTCATCTCTTATAATAAATCAACTCCATGCAAACAGCCAGTGATTTTATTGGTAGGATGACACACTGCTAACAGCAAAAAGCAAAATGAAACATCTGGTATTTTTCTCCAAATATATATGTGGTGTAGCGCAATTTGATCCACCGCTAGCACTGTGATGCCCTCAGAATGAAGCCCTTTCTGTGTTTACGCAGGTTTTAGCAGCGCTCAGTCCACGGCTCTGATCTGGCGATCAAAGATCTGCAAGCACAAAGCGTGCGATCACACTTGCACTTGTGTTCAGTTGCCTGTGAGGGACGAGGGACCTACCTTAAATTCAAGATGACAGAGTAAGAGCAGGATCCAAGCAGCAAAATATGGCTGGTGATTAGGGCAATTTCTTTCTATTGCCCATTATGCTAGAGTCAAGGGTTCAACCACCTGGCCCAAATGTCCTGTCACTGCTCTCAGGGAGAAGCAGCTGCACAGTTGCTGCTTCACAGCCCTGAGTACAAATATACAACACAACTCATAGTACAGCTAAAGGGATGCTTAAAAATTTGCTAGTTCTGCTATGGAGTACATTATTTATCCCCCTCTGGTGCTTTCTGAGATCAAAATACATTCTCATTATGTACCCATTGATGTATTCAGGTGCTTCAGCAAACAAACACTGAAGATGTTTGAAGATGTTCTATTTTAAACTAATAGAGAAATAAAAAGCATGCAATCAATTCCTCTCCTATTTATTCAAGTATTATGGAACTATAATACATTACTAGGCCATTCTGAGAACGAGAAAATTTCTTGGATTCATGCTGGCAGTAAGTAGCCCTTTGAGAATTCAGGTGTTTTCACCCCCTAGCCGCTTTTCTTATTCTTCTGGTTGATCTAAATCTTATCAATTTCTCCCTCTTGAAGTATAAAGCAGTTCAGCTCTCAGATGGCTTGCAGTTTTTGAGACTGAAGTGGAGGGAAAATGACAGTCTGTCTGTCTTAAAACTTATTTCTGAATTCATTCATGAACCCTCATTAAAGATGGAAGAGAATTATGAAAGCAGAAAAATAATGAAACAGAAGACTTCTCCAAACTGGTCTCGCTACCCTTCCACACTCAGATATCTGATATCCATTGTGACACACTTTCTTCCACATTTATGAATTTTAATTTTTGTTGCTCAAGGGTAACACTTCAGGAACAGCATGAGTGGTCATTATATCACACATACATATTTGAGTCTGCCTCTCTTTAAGCTAGATGCCTGAATTAATAAGATCCTTTTCCAGTACTTTGCAGCCATACTGGCAAATAGTTTCTGACTGGGTAAAACTAAAGTGCAAAAAAGTGCTTTCCCAGCTGTCTTGTGAAGTCAAGATCAGAGAACAGCATGAAGGCTTTTGATATATCACATCGGGACACATTCTCCAGAGCTCTCCATTTTACCAACGGAGACTGTGTTGCTTGAAAGTCTTTGACTATGAGAGGAGGGGCAAGAAAACTTCTACACAATCCCCCCAGTACACTCTATTCCTAAACATCAGTGAACACCTTCAGTCACTCACAACAGAGTAATAAGAAATATGTAACTTTTGCTACATAAAAGTGTAGGTTAACGCTAGTTAAGCCCAACTCTTCCTTCCTTATTTGTAGACACTTACGATGTAAACACTTGGAACAATGCTTCTGAATTCATAACTACAATCAGTAATGGTTTCAACCCTATAACTTCATCCACACTCTGTCTTGAAGGTAAAATTTACTCAATATTAAAGATGGGCAAGCCTATTTTGATGATGTTTGTTAACGCTGGCTTCAAAAGATGATAATACTTGTAACAATGCTTACCCTTTGCTGAAGACACTGAAAATAACATCTTCCAAAACAACATGCATCACCTACTGATAGAGCAACCTGGAGCTTTTTTTCCTTTATTCAAGAGGGATAGCTTTGCTCTCCTCTAAAATATAGAAGAAAAAATCCAAAATTTTAAGAGGTCTAAGGGGAAAAATACAACAGGATTTCTTCGCAATAGATTAGATAACTATGATTATCTCTTCATGAGTTGTCAAGAGCAAAAGTGTCAGTCCATGTCACAGAGGTACTCAAAGGACTAATTTGCCTGAGTAAAATGCTGCTGTACAGTTTTCTGAATCACCTGTTCCGAATATAGCCTTCGTATTCCAGCATAGCAATGCTTGTCACATAGAAGCACATTAACTGTGTATAAGTTGCCAGTAATTTTGCTTTCTAAGTAATCGGTCAATACTGCGTGATAAGAACACATCAGCAACAAGGGCAGCCTTTCAATATTTACCGATTTAATATCTTTTCTCAGGAGACTGGCTGTGATTCCAGGTGAAAGTGTGATGGAGACTTCAGAAACGTAAGATAAACGGTAGCAAGCTACAAATTCAATTAGAAAAAAAAAAGTCCAAGGACAGCTATTATTTTGTGCATAAAGATATAATCCCTGGCACGATACATGCAGGTCAGAACATTATGCCCTATCTCTCAACAAGAGATCCACTGGGAAAAGGAGGAGAAGGACCTATGTTTTAAGTTTTTCCCAAATATGGGCAAAAACTCTATTTACCCCCTATCCAACAGGTTTAAAAGACTCATTTATGCTGGACTGATTTCTGGTCTTTGTCCTAAGTTATTGCTATGCTCCAGCTACCTCACTCCCACAAACGCAGTGATGCATGTCTGCCATCTCTGGACTCATGTCTTGTCCCTCAGTAAGCTCAGTGTGTTTATTCAGACTCATTTCTTCAATTAGAAGAGCTCTAGCACCTCTGCAGTTGAGCCATGACTGAATTTTGGAAAATAGAGAGTGAAGTTAAAAAAAAAAAAAAAAAAGAAGTTGTACAGGAAGGAATGGAGAAAGAAAAACAACAACAAAAACACCATCACCAAACTATTTAGAAATGTTATCAACACTTTTGCACCCATTGCACAAAATTTGTTCAGACATGTAATAAAAGCCCACGTAGCTGCCCCAATCTGTACTAAAGAAACATATGACTAAGTCATATTAACAAAAGTTATTGTGGAGATGTGATGAGTAGGGTGTTTCTTCCTACACAGTAACAAAGATTCAATTTTCTATGCTTATAAATAAATCCCATCTTCACTGCTTGACCTGGGAAACATAGGACATACGAATTTTCAGTATGCATGATACATAATCTTTTGATCTTGAATAGACCATGTAAAATCCTAACTCATCAAGGAAAAAATACCAATTAGTTAACTGATGCATTACGTTCAGAAGGTCCAAAATTCTAAGTAAAGGAATTTGCCCTGCTCTCAAGAAGAGCAGAACCTCGGTGCAATCACAGCCAACAACACAAGAGTCTGGGTCCTTCCCAGCACAAAAAGAAAAATATCCCCATTACCAGCTGCCTAGATCTATACCAGCACCTCTTTTTTTAACATACAGACTCCATTATCTCATGCTGCTTCTTTTACTCCAAGAGGATTTCAGTTCTCCTGAGAACCATCACTCTCCTCGAGTCAGTCACCTTGGGAAAAAAAGACAAAATTTAATTCTGCCTCAGATTTCATTCTGGACAACCAAGACAGGTGAGGCTGTACCGGATTAGAAGAGGTATTTTTGTAGACTACATTAACCATTAAAGAATCAAATAGCGGCAGCAGATGCCAGTCCATCCCACACTGGGCTATTTACTCCACCAGTCAAGTTGTTGCACTCTGACAAGGTCAAAGAGTCATCAACAGGATCTTGTGCAACATATTTTTTAGAAAGGAGTATCAAATTAAACATGAGCAACAGATACTTTACCCTTGAGTGATAAGAAAAACACACATATGTATTGAGTAGTACAACAGCTATACTGCTAGTTACAACCACAAAGCTCAACTATGTGATTCTGCACAAGGTTATTTGATTTTCACCACAGAAAACCAAATTCCTCTGTTAATTCAACATTACAACCATTCTCTGGACATCCATTAGGGCCTATCTTTTCATACAACTTGTTCACCTGTGGGCAACTTATCAAAGTATACTTTTCTCTTGAGATGCAGATAATATTATTGTAAGACATGATAACCCAACTTAAGTTTTTTCAAATATAGTTAAAAACAGAACACTAAAATATTCTTGGTAAAATGCTCATTCTTACTTTATGATTCCTAGATTTCTAACAATCTCAAAAAATTTGCATTACATGCCAAACGTTCAAAAAAAGTGTACACAACACATATCTAACTTTGTGTTATTAATATTTGAACAATATCTTAATTGAAGCAGTGTTATTCTGTGCATTGAATTTTATTCCTTTTCCAGTGACAGCAAGCAGCAACCTAAATTTTAAAAGTGAGTTATGTTTGAATACTACATTTACACTGATATTATTTATTGTTTACTTCAGCATTTACAAAATCTGAACTGTTGGCAGCTTTCTGGAAAGCCAGATTTGTAATACGTACCGAATACTAGAAAGATATATATCTGTTAAAATTTAAGACTGACAGACAGCTGGCTGGATTTTAAGGGAAAGTAAGTAGACTGGTGGTAGTAACTATGTGAACTTAATAGCAGAAAAGTGAGAGTCATGGGATATCTGGATTCAGATCAAGCTCTGTCAACCAGAAGATGATATTGCTCCTCTAAGGCCATCAGGGTTCCCAGTCTGCTAAGGAAACAGAAGATTTAAAAACAGCTCTGTCTAGTGTTAAGGGAGTCCAAAGTAATTTGAGCTGGTAAAAGGAGCAGTAACATTGCATCAGTTTTGCCTGTTTCTTCTGGCCAGTTAAGAAACAGGGCAAAGCAATGAGAGCATGAAAATAATTTTTTCCTTTCTTTATCATTAGTATAAGAGATTACCATAGAAATATAGCCTCTAGATCATTCAGTCACCACTTAAATGCATATTTAAAGTCATTACTGATGACTTCAGATATCACTTTTTAAAGTTTCCCTTGCATGCAGTTTGCATATTGACAAGTTATTCTCAGATATATTACTCCTAATTCAATGATTCCTTATAATAAGAAAATTAAAGGACATAGTGTTTTCTTTAAAAACAAGCTAAGCAACAACTAGTAAGCACAGTGATGACAGTTGGTCTATTTCATACAGTCCCAGAGTAGTTCTTTACACCCTCCCCTTGACAATTCATCTTCTCTGCAGATCACAAAATTTGACCAAAGTAAAATAGAAATAATACTGAAAGCGCGAATCTACTACTACCCTTTCTGAGTAGCATTCACTGAGAACTGCACAGAGATTAAAGATGGGGCCAGGTATGGCCCCAAAAATCAAGTAAATACAGGGCTATGTATAAAACTGAGCAAGATGGCCAGTGGAGTGAACCCACATCTTGAGATAAGAGTAAAAATCCCCAAACTGAATGTGCTCAAAGGAGAGACAGAGATAAAGGAGTGAAAGATGGCATTGAATGCCATCGAAAGATGGCATCAGATATCTGTACCAAGATTTTTTTAAAGTTTGGAACTTAAAGGAACTTGTAGTAATACTAAAAGCATTAAAAAAAACACATAACAACAGGGAAATTATATATATTGTACCTCTTATTAAAGAAGGATGAGAAAATAACAACATAGGTAAAAGCAACTTTAAGATAATTAGTCTGATCTCAGTCAGCCAAAACTCCATCCCTAAAAACTTATTTACAAAAGATCAGAATCTAAGTTAATGGAAGCATGGTAAACTTGTATTGAATTTTATTCAAAGTAAATTGTTCCAGACTAATGCAATAATTGTTTTATAAAGAAGATAAATTGAAATTAAATTCAAATAAATTACTGAACATTCAATATAGCGCTACAACAAAAATCATGAGTTCAGCCACAAAAGACAGGCAGCAATAAAAGAACTGTATACTGTGTAAAGAATTAACCAAAGAAAAATAACAGTGATTATCACTTGACTGGACATTGCCCAAGAATCAGTCTTAGAAATAATATTAATTAGTTAATAACTTCCTGGGAGAAAAATTGAATTGAAGAGTGTTGATCAAGAGAAATTATCAAGATAAAGTCAGGTATAACTGAATAACTCGTGGAAAAGATGAGAGCAGTACAACTGCAATGATATTCAGTCAAAGTGCAAGATCACTTATTCAACAACAGAAAGTATTTCTAGATTAAGGTATGCATTGTTTGGAAGTGATAAAGGAAGAGAGAGATTTGTGTTTCTTTTTCAGTCTGGTTGACTGAGCTATTAATACAAAGTAGCTGTGGAAGAAAGAAATACAGTTTTCTGAGGAGGCAGTTTTTGTACTCCCATTTTATAACATATAACCACTTGTGAAACAAGTATAAAACCAATTGTGAAACAAAGCAGCTTAAAACAGGGAAATCCACACTGTCCATAGCACTAAGATAAAGAAAACATGCTTCTTAGAAAGCAGTGAACATAGCTGACTGCTATACTGTCACATTTCAATGAGTAACAAACTCGTTAAAACTAAAGATAAGGCAACATATTCCTATGCCTGAAGGAAATTTCTCACATCAACCTGGGAATAAAAATGATGTCATCATTACAAAACTGTATAATATTCAGACAATAGAAGGCAAACTGAGAAAATCAACCCATGTAATTTGGCTGCTAGCGTGTACCTCTAGAAGTTTAGATCTTCTAATGAAGAACCTTTATGTGAATTTTGATTCCCTGTTAGATAACATATGTAATAGCCTAGAGCAAATTACTGATTCAGCTATTGGCCTTACATATCTCAAACAATTCCTTCCCATGTTACTTTCCTGCTGTTATCGTACAAAGCTCATGTCGCATTTATAAGGATGGCATAGAGGGCTACAGACTATTAGTAAGTTATCTAATTATGTTTTCCTTGCTTGTAAGCAATCTAGATGTCAGCAGACCTTCTTCCCAAAGCCTGTTGAACCTAATTTCAGTGGAAATGTTTGAATCCTCTTTTGTACAAGGCTGGGATCTCTGCACTTTTACTGCATATTCCTTAGTCTGCAGGACTATAAAACTTGTCACCTTAAAAGGCTAGAAGATTAAGACCAAAAGCCAATTAGAACACTACACCATCTCAAATCAAAACAGGGTTATAATAATCATCACATTTAACATCTGACACTTAAAGCATAACTTAGTATCTTTTACTGTAGTACGTGACATAAATAGAAAAAAAAAAAAGGATCAGGACTGCTGAAGGAAACTTTCAAAGTATCTGCATGGTAAAGGGCACAATTTTAATGTGTTCTAGATATAGACATTCATTCTACTTAGGAATTCTGCCCAAATGTTTTGAAGCCTTTCTTTCTGCTGTTCAATCAAAGCCCCTCGTTATTCAAGATCTACTACATCACTGTGTCAAAAACTAAAATAAAAACCAACCAACAAAACTACTAAAACAATCGTATCCAAATATTTGGATTTCTGCTATATTCTATCCTATCATTTATGCATTTCTTAACAGGTTCTCAGGTTTCTGACACTTTGCAAAAAGAAAACAGGCTGTAACAATGTTTTGCTTCAGTCACCATAACAAAACAGGGGATTAAAAGCAGGAAAACCAGTCAATGTTACAGCTTTGACCTTGAATTTTTAAAGGCATATTTGACTGGATCTTCCGTCAGAGTCTAGCCAGGACACACTGGCATGGTGACACCTGAAGGTACTGTTTTTCAGAAATCAAACATCTGTAACAAGAGCAAGAAGCACAAACAGCTTGCAGAGTCCTAACAACAGCCTTGCACGACCTCTTTATCCAGTGTAACTACAATCCATTCTTTTCACACCTCTTTCTTACATAACTACAGCACTGAATAGGAAATCTCATGGCAGCCCAGAATTCTACAGGGAAAAGGAACTGAGGGTTTAATCACCAACCTCAAGGCAAAAGCAGTACATTGTGCACTATGGTTTTGGAAGCAGTTCCACTGATTACACATCAGTAGTGAGGCACCTCGGGTCATACTTATTTCTAGCATAAATCAATACACTTCAAAGGAGAAACACTTCGGAAGAATTTGACCTGTTTCATACTTTAATTCAAAACTGCAACATGATCCTGGAGAGATCCAGAGAATTTCACTTTCCACCACATTTACATTGTTTACTTTTTTTTTTTTTAATGTCTCTTTAGAGACATTAAAACTTTAGAGTTTTGGAAAACACTTGATTTTACACAAGTTAAATCACAATACTGGTTGTAAAAGTAGTCCTTACACATTTGTATCCACACTTTTTAAGTAATTGCATTATTATTCATCACATAAAAAGATATGACACATTGTATGTGTGATACGAAGGCAATTTTACTAAAAACGCGAGAGAAGAAATTGACTGAAGAGGAAGGGAGAGAGGAAGAGGACCAGGATATTTTATCCAGTACTTTGGCATCAGCCTTCATCTTAAAAAATGAACATGTGGAAGAGGAAACAGTCTCATGGGTCTTTTAAGAAAATTATAATAGAAGTACAAGATATTAATAACACTGACTGGAGATCTTTTGTTTGCTTGCTTCCTGCTTATTAGAGATTCATAGTAAATCTCCAGTGCTAATACTACTGCCAGTGAGGACGCCATATGCATGCTTCCAAGAACAAAGAATTTAAGCTTCAGTAAAAAGTTAGGACATCATCTTAATTACATTGTGTCCAAGTGAGTAGATGCTGTGATCAGTTTTGTGATGTATAATGGTGCACAGAAAAAAAAAAAACAACATTGTGTGATTACGCTGTAGATATTAAGAAAACTAATTTCCATATTTTGCATGAAAGCAGATGGCACTGAGGAGGAGAAGACCTGTTCAAGTTATCACTTGGTCTGTAACTTCACCGACAAGCCAACCTATTTTCACTTTTCTCTTCCTGGCACAACAATAGCTACTTAGTGTACATCTGCAGCTGCTGGCCTGCTTCAGCGTCCAGACATCTGTCGGCACCCCAAGAAAAGAGGTTTTTGTTGACAGCCTGACTTTAACCCTCTTCATCCTAATCTCCATAAAAATAACAAAATGCTGCAGCTGCATTTAAGTAAAGCAAAATTTACTTTTTCATAAAAAGTGAGGAGAAAAAAAACCACAAAAAATGTATAGGATAGAGAACACATCCTCCAAGGCACATTATTAAAATCAGTTACAGCATATCAGAAGGAAAGAGTCAAAAAAGCAGACACAGATCACAGACTTCTTTTTCACAGAGCTGTAAGGGACAGAGTTCCCCAGTCACAGGAGACCTGTGACCACAGGGAAAGGTTAATGATAAAGGTGCTAGCACTCAGTGAATGCTTCATAACCCCGAACATGATCTCCAGATTTAATTCAGCTGTTCTTGTCTTTTCCACTTTCTGCCACAGTCTTGAACAAGAGTTATGCTATCTTGGCTTATAACTTTGACCTCCGAAGGCTAGGGCCATGGAGTCAATCAATTCTTCATACCTCAGACCTACCTGAAGGACTCTATTTCATCATGTCATTGCATTCACTTTCTGAAATATTCTCTTTGAATATCATGAATGTGTTTTAGCCTCAAAACTACTATGAAAAAATGGAGTAAATCATTAAACCCCCTTCCTCCCCAGTAGTAGTAATGTTTTTCCTCTTCCTTATTTTGAGTGGATGAGGGAAAAAAGACAACAAAAACCTTAAGATACACTCAGTAGGAGAATACCAGTGTGCTGGTATATACAAAAGAAGCAATTCTTACCGTATTTTACTTCCAAATTGACAAGCTAATATTGCCTTTTCTATTTGTTCTCACAGCACAGTTTACCTGCAGGTACATATAACAGAAGGAGGGGGGGAAGGCTCATTACGGGCAGCACTTATTTCCATTCTATGTACAGTTACAGGTATGAGTTAGTTTAAATTTCAAAGCAGGCCATTGAACAGCTAGCCAATTAGATAATCTCCATTACAGGAAACTACTGCTATTTAATTAGCTTGTTAAAAAACAACCCCACTTCACATACCCTGAGGAGAAAACTTCCTGTAAAAGAAGAGGGAAGAAAAAAAGGATACCGAGCCACCATGGCTGCCAGCATTCACAGATACACAAGCGCATGTGTCAGATAAAGTACGTAGAAACCACTGTGAGATTTATTCTACTTAAAGTCACAGGATTCAAAAATGCCCAAAACCTGCTTTTTTGGCTGCTTGTTTGAGTGGAAGAGGGGAAATTTTGACCAGATGTGTAGCAGAAGAGAGGAAATCCCTCTCCTCCCTCTCCAAAACAAGATCATTAAAATACTAGCCAGCAGTGAACAATCCATGGAGAATACAGTTTACTTGGATAGACGCAGCTTTCTCAGTTTATTTCCTTATCCCCCTTCCTTCCTAGTCACACATCTGCCCTTCCATTTCCTATATTCATTCTTTTCAAAGATAGGTTTTAGTTTTCTTCCTAATTAGGAAAACTATGCAAAAAGATTCACTGACCCTTAGGAGAACCTGTTATCTGTCAAGCTGTCTGCTGCCTGGAAACATAATTTATTTCTCATTATATTTGAACACAATGTTCCAAAAATGAGAGCATCCCCAAAACCTGAACCGTTCAAAGCTAAAAAATATTCAACTGAAAACACCTCGAAAGCTTGATTCTCAGTTTTACTTTTCAGGAAATAAAATTTTGCCTCACAGCTTGCTTTAAAACCCACTGTAAATCTGCTAGGTAAATCTGGTAAGTCACTTGAAAGAACTGTTGTCTTTGAAACTATGGGATAGCTCATATCCTACTTTGCAAATCTATCCTATAGACCAGCATAAGGATCCCTCATTACAGATAATCTTGCAGTTGCAAGCAACAATGATATTGGCTTCCACAGTGTTTCACAAGCTTCATAGTACTATATACCAATCTCACAAAGAAGAGTACATTTGTAACACTTGAAGGGGGAAAAGCCCTCCCCTTGCAGAAGACTGCTCAACACAAGCATTTGCTTTTTAACTCAATATTTTTAAATCAAATGTGGCATATGTAATAATTTCAAAGTGTAAATATGCTCACACTAGTTCCCCCATAAATGTTGATATATTTCAATTAAGCTTGACAGAAGTCTAAGGGGATCAAGAAGGCATTTCATGGCAACAGACCCTTCAACAGAGGAATAATATCCCTTGTTGGGGGTTCTCCTTTGGAAAAAGCATGGACTCCAATGGAGAAAATACATTTTTGGCTGAACAATTGCCGCAGGCACATGCCTCGTTAAGGTGTGGGAAACTGCTGGAAGTGCTGCACATGCACCAGCGAGGGGAGTCAAGGAGCACATTAGACAAGACAGACATTTGTCTCATAATCATGGGAAAACCTTAAGCATTTTGGCTGAGAAATTAGGGTTGCCGAAGAGAAAGGAGATCAAGAATGTTCAAACCCAAACAGAAATGCAACTTCTTGGGGTTGTTTCTTTAAGCCAACATGTTGTGACTGCCATTTTGAGATGTTACCCCTTCACGTCCAGCAGATCAGGGGACAAACGGTGAGCTGGGACCCGCAGAGTACAAACGCAAACAACTATTTGGTCAGGGAAAGACAAAATCTCTGTGGCAAAGTTAACAAAACCTCACTGGAGCATTTCTCAGAGAGATCAAGAGTCTGGAAGAGCAATTCATCTCCACTAAGCTGTACGTGAATGTTTTCCCCACTTCGCTTCAAACAGCAAGGCTCATCTTTCTGCCAAGAATAGGACTCCTAGCACTTCCAGGAGCAGCAACTCACAGACAGGAATATCCAATCAGAAGTTAGGCCTCTGACATCTTTTCTACCATTTGTTTGTACCCAGGTATCTCCACAACACAAAGATTCTTACTCCAGAAAAATGCAGTCTGCATTCTAGTTAAAGAGATGTCTGCTTATCGCCACCCCTTGACTACACAACACAGAGAGGGAAAGGGGATTTTTTTTCCCTCTCTTCTCTTCTCCACACATCTAGAAACAGAAATAAACTGTGTTACTCTACAAAGATAAGAGCTCTTCTTTCTGTGCCTAGTAACTGCTGTCTTCCCTTTGCAGCATATGGTTTTGTTTAGTTTCTCTCTCTCCGAGCAGTGAATAAACAAGAGGTAAGCCTCTGCCTTGCCACCAAGGGAAAAAGAGGAACGTACTTCTAACAAAAAGTAGACACTTGTCTTGATGCCAAGAAAAAGTGTTCATGCCCCATTAAACAGAAGGTAGATTCCTGTCTCTCTGGTTCTTTTGTTTGTTGCCTCAGATTGTTAAACAGAGCAAGGGCACTCCTGCTTCCAAGCACCTGCATTTAATTGCAGCTTATTGCGTTCCCCACAGGGAGGCAGGAACATCTGCGAGGAAACACAGTACTGATGCAAGAGTAGAAAATACTCTTCTTTTCCTGAGCAGGAAATGTGCTCTTTCTTCTACAAAAAGCACACTACTCTGAAAAGAAATCATTAGAAAAACAAGTGCTGCTTCATTCTCCTCTGATATCTTTCATGTAACTTTGCTCAAACAACTTAATAAACCACTCCTATATATATAAAAAAAAGATTAATGCTTTAGAAAGAGTCTATTTAAAACAACTTTTAAGAAAAATTTTGTTTTTGTGTCAGCAACCTACTTGTTTATTAATTGAAAGATTTTCCACAGAGCCTTGGTATGGCATTAAGATTGAAATTTAAATGAATATAATTCAATAAAATGAATTTATAAACTAAGGTTATGAATAACTTCTAAAGAATAAAAAATAAGAATTTGCCCACACTCTGCATAGTGTTTAATTGTTTAATTAGGGAAGGCTGTGTAATGAAATTTGCTGAAAAAGCATTTTTCCCTTAATGACAGCCACATTCAGTCCTTCTTTCATTCCTGCATTCATTCTTGGCCTTCTGAATCAAATGTTTTAATAGCTTCCTGTATATGCCGATTATTTCTTCTTGTATTTATGCTGAGGTTTTCCTTAGTCCATTTTAGAAACTACCTAGTACAATTAAGAATGCTCAAACACTTGAATAATTTTGCCAAATCTCAAGCCCACAGGTTGGCCAACAGTTCCCATTTCACACATGTGAGATCTCTTATCAGTTGACAGAATAACAGGAAACCATTTTACTATGACAAGGATGACTGGTTTGAAAGTTCCTTCAACTCGGGAGCAGAGGAAAACTGGAAACGTCGTGCTCTGTTTTGATGAGAAGCACAATGATACAAGGAATTACACATGCTCACCTCACACTGGAAAGTCAGCAGGAGAGCTCTTCCTCATACATTATGTTCCTAGGGCTCCCTTGCCTAATGGTAATGTCCACCAAAATCAAATGGAAACAATAATCCTAACTTTTGGGAGCCACAGAGCCTCCCAGGATGGTCACAAGTGCTTTTTTAGACTGCAGATGTTTTCCAGGTCCGAAAATATAAAAGAAAATTTTGCTTTCCGTATATCTTCTCCTGCACCTGGAGGCATCACAAAAAAAAAATGAAGTCATAAGTCACAGCATCACTTTCTGTCTAGATCTCCTAATACAACAGAGGGAAAAGAATAACTTCTGGTTTTTTTGTTTTTTTTTGGGGGGTGTGTGTGTGTACATATCTAGTCCTTTACTGAATTAAAAAGTGGCAATCTTTCTTTTTTTTTTTTCTTTGCCTTAAGTCCTGAAGAAATAGAATATTTAACCTCCCATCTGTTTCCCCCAAAAAAAGAGAATAAAAATGGAAATGTTTTCTTATGCTCTTTGAAGTACACTGGATTTATCAAACTGTAATACTGAAGTTTGGTTAGTTGCAGGCACAGTATGCCTCCTGTTATCTGTCAACTTATTTATTTATTATAGACAACACTAAAAAAGTCAATAAGAAAGATCCAATTTGACAGTCTTAGGGGTGGAAGCCTTAGATAGAATCGGCGCACATAGAAACAGCATTCTTTCCCTATCTTGTTTATTTGCATCAGCCTTAACTTGGAGATACCTATTCCTGTATCAAGGGCAGCCTAGCTTTAACAGTCGTTTTAGTGTTTTGTCTCAGATCTCACAGCAATGGGGAATTATCAGATGGGAGAAGTGGAGTTTCCATTTAGGTAGAATACACCACTGCCTGTGCAGATTAAGTAGAGGTGAATACAAACACTCTACACATCGTTCTCCAGCCATAAATGCTGGGAATTGAGGATTCCCTGAGATACCATCTCCTCCTTCCTCACTCCCTAGTCTCAGCTGTCTCAAGGAAGAGCTAAAACACAGATGATTGCTGGCTTGCATCCCCCTCCTTTTATCCATCCAAGATCAGAAACCACAGGACGGCCCCAAACATAAGAGAATAATAGTCCATCTTTCATTTGCCTGTGAACATCTGTGAAAACACTACAGTTCAGGAAGGACTATTTGTCTCTCAGAGAGGCACAGTACTGAGTCTGCTCAGCTCCCATGGCTAACCACATTGTGGTCCTAACTATCCCTGGTCAGTCTGCTCTCTGCCTTTTCATTCTCCTTTGCTCCTTGGCTGAAAGGGGTTGCTTCAGAGATAAGAAATGCTAGCTGGACCATTTTCTGAGGTAGAACATATCTTCTACAGGACTTAAATGACTAGAACCTTGTAAGTCTGTTCCTCTTCTAACAAGAACTTCCTCATGATTTAGTTGAAAGCCACTCATCAGTATTTCAGATTTTCTGGTAAGAAGTGAACACAAATGCTAGATAATAATGACCAGCACCTGAGGATAGTTATAAAAGCTTGGAAAGCAGCAAGGGAACAATGGTTAAAGAGCACTGCTTGGTACTAGCAGGATATTGGTTAGCATGAAAAAGTCTGAATATAGATTTGCTATTTCCTTCATTTGCTTCATCTGACTTCATATTGCATTTTATACTTGACAAAGCTTTGGTGTTTCAGTTACCCACACTGATGGCAGGCCTTGCAGTATGACAGATAGGGTTGTTCCCAGTTGCTAAACAGAAGCTTACTTCATGTTTACTTCCTGCGTAAGTGTCCAAGAGTACTTTCTTAGATGTCCTCAAAAGCTGGATGCCATGTATGCAACTAACACTATATATTCACACCTGTACTTATTCTTTAAGTTTCTGAAGCCTAATTAACTGACTTGCTTACAACAGCCTTGATCTAGTTAATAACTCTTTAAATTTATAGTAACAAAGTAGAAATTGGAGGTATTCTTAAATCTAGACTGAAAGAAACTTGCTCTGAAACTTGACCAAGTATCAGTACTGCTGGAATTTTCAAATAGCTCATGCACATGCGAATAGTTTAGAGATTTCCCAGTAATGAAATACAGCATCCAAATGAGAATCCATTTACTATTAGGTCAACTTCTACCTTTAGCATTGTACTACAGTAAGTCTAATATACATGTTTGTCATTCCACTTATCTGGCATCAAATACTGTTTGACACACCATAAGCTAAAAATTCATGCAAGTCATTCAAAAGTATCTCCTCTAGTACAGACTAGATTAAGTCCACGCTGAAAGAAATGTAATACCCAGGGGAAAAAAAAAAGTCTATAATTCTTCTAAATAGATACATAATAAACCATTTGTCTGACTAGGTTTATATAATTATATAATGTGATTATCTGAACATTTAATTAGCAATATGGTATCATCATTTACTCTGTTACTATATCATATCATCATCCTAAAAAGCAAGCGCTAGAAGAAAATACACAATAGAATTAACAGCGTTTCAGACAAGGATTTTTTTCTTAATTATCACAAGCAAGAGCAAGAATCCTTACCATCTCTGAAGTAAAATATTCTCAGAGTGCTGACAGGCATATGAGTTTTACTTAAACTATCATATAAATACCTTATTTTGTAATTACCTACATAATGAGAATTGGATGAGAGTTCTACCATCACATTTGTACTCATAACTGTAAAGTGACACTTTGCATCTCTTATGCTTACTTTCTGTCACATTATTTTTCATATTGACAAGTCATGTCTTGTCAGATTCTATGAATATCACCTACATGCTGGTTACACACATTGACAATTTTAAATAATTATTCAGAAGCCAAACATGCATTCTGCTGTTAATCACATCATCTCTTTTGTTCCCAACTTCCTCCCAGTATCCACAGCTCAGAGTCTAAACACTTGAGACAACCTGAGGCTAAGAAAATGGGCATTTGTTTGGCAGTCAAGCAAGAAGAGGACTTCTGCTAATGTTGTTGGGGACAGCAGATCTATACCTTGAATTTTTTCTTAGTCAGAATTCAATGCATTTTTTTATATGTGCATAATTTTAAAACACAACATTTAGAATTTATTCAAGATCAAATTGCTTGTACAGCAAAAAGAGATTTTATTGCTCTCCTTAATAGCATAGCTAGATAGCTGCTTTTGTACTTTGTATGCCCACTAGTACAGAAGTTGCTGTAATTCAAACTTTCACGTTCAAAGCAACAAAGATGATTAATTTACCTTGCCTATTATTTTTATATAGTCATTCATGATACACTAATTCTAGAAAAGTGGAATTACTGAACAATCAATAACAGGTACAGACTACAAGCAGTAATTTTAATCATAGATTTATTCCTAAATCACAGAAATAATCTTTGTAAACTACATGATACCATATCAAATGGTTTCTGTAATTATTTCCAGTACATTCTGAAATACCAAAGGTTCTTTCTATACACTGACAGAATCACATTCGCCAGGGGTGGTTTTCACATTAGTACTCCTATTAAAAACATTAGTCTAAGAAAAATTGTTTCATGCTATTAGTCCATATCTGCATGACACTTTCAGGGATTGTTACAAGCTTTCAAAAATATTTTTCTGATTTTCCCGTATTTTATGGGTTGTCTAAAGTTAGTCACATTAGGCTGCAAGTATCAATTCATGTATTTTGTGAATATGAACTCCTAAATCATTTACATCACTGTGTCTTCAAAGAGATTTTACCAAAAGAAAAAAAGAAAAAAAAAACTCACAAACACTTTATGTGTTGTAAATGACATGCCTAAGTGAAACCCTAGGTAAAATGAGCAAGTATACCTACCAGGAGCGTATCAGAATATCTCAGAAGAAACAAGAATTTTGGTTTACAGAGAGAAATAGAAGTATCTGTGCAGTACTGATAAACAGGTTGAGTTACTTTAGAGAAAGGACTCGGCAATGCCTCTGAATCTTAAGCATTTCTAATTCATTATTCCAGCTCCTCTCTACAAACCTCATGACAATCATGGTAAGTCTTGACAAAGCATGAATGACAATCCTACATTCTCAGACAATTCTAACGTCTAACGTGCAAAATACATGAAATCTGACTAACAACTAAAATTAGAGATTTGTAGTGTTTTGTTTGCCAGCTAAGGACTAAAAACTACTTTGCTTTTCATCCTACCATTAACCTTCTTCTTGAAGTATTTCTTTTCTTGGACATCATTATCTTAGCCCTGGATTCTCACACATTGCCACCTATCAAAGAGTGATTTAATGTTGAGAAGCAGGTTGCTCGGCAGCACGTAGCTACTGATTTACTAATGATTTATGATGTAATGATGTAATCCCTAGATATGTGGAATGTGGCGTTTCCAGTGTGTTCTAGTATATTCCAGCATATCCATAGTATTCTGTATCCATAGTGCTGTAGTTAACAACATATCCCATATATGGAGATAACTTGGGCAACGATATTGTTAGCGTGCGCATTGCATAGAGCTTGTATCCCTGGACCCTGTATCCCTGGAAGCATGTATGCTATATAAGATGGTGTGTTGCTACAATAAAGTCAGACGCATCTCATATTGAGTTGATCTTGCATTCCCCACGCGAGTACTGGTAGGGCAACCCTTTTGGGGATACCTGGGGCGTTCCCCAACAATTTAGCTTCTCTTTTTAGGACTATCTGGGACTCCAGGTATTCAGATGAACTTCTGCATATGGCACATCTCACCTACAGACACTTCTTCCCCTTCTGACGTCTGCAGCAGCAGCACTCCATCTGACACATGGAAACATCATACAGAAACATGGATACCTTCACAACTTCAGTATTCAAAGCACCAAAAGGATAAGGAACTTACATTATTCACCATTTAGTGGATAAGTTAACATACAGCATCTGTGCTATCCAGCAGAGATGCTTGGATGTTCTCTTATGTCAGCTAATAAAATAACCAGATTTTCTGATTATGAAATGAAATGAACTTGTTTCAGTGAGAAGTATCAAATTTACCTGACACTCCCAGAAAATTTCAGCAGGAAATCCAGCCACGAAAAAATAGCATAGCCTACAAATAAGCTTGTCAGTGGTGCATGTCCACAGCCAGATACTGAGAAGCTCAAAGGAGTTTGATGAATACGTGGTTTTTAATACAAATTCTAACCAGTAATACTTAGGACAAAAAAAACCAAAAACAATATTTTTTCCTCATTTTTCCTTTTTGGAGAATCAGAGTACTCAGTCCAAAAGCTGGCTGACCCATGCTCACCTTTCAATATAACATCTGAAAGATACAGAAAACTTTAAAGAAGCTTCATTTCTCTCCCCCTTCTCCACCTCATCATTATTTTATAAGAAAAATCTTATCACACAGACAGTGATCTGTATAATCTGTAAATACAAAACTTCTAAATAATACCACTCCAAGTCAAACAGCAGTAGGTAGCAAACCTTAAGAGACTAAAGCAAACTTATATCTCTTAATCTTAGCACAACACATTCAACTTAACCTTTTCTTATACATTTACTCTTTTTAATGATTGCACGTTCAAGAACTTATTTCATAAGCTCCTTTTCATCTTACAAAAGATGGTAAAATATATTTTAAAGATAAAGTTTAAGGCAGATTTTTCAGTGTACAAATAGCTGTACTTGTAAACTCACACCCATGAAAGACACCTGAAAGTCCTCAGAGGACTCCAAACCTGGGGCTAAATAAAAAGACAGAAAAACCTTAACAGCTACAGATCCAGTGACCAGCAAATTAACAGAATGTTCCTTCCCTGGAGATTAGTACTTCCAGTGATATTTCACAGATATTTAACAATAATCCCTTTCTACAGGCATGCAGATCCACTCTTTATGTATACGGTATCCTCTAGGAGTCTCAACTTCAGGTTATCTTTTCAGAAGCAAAAGGTTAATGTTTCAGATTTCATCAATAAAAACAAACCACAGAGCTGACAGTGATTAGCCAGTATTTCCATTTATCCAGCTGCTAAGACAGGCATAATTAAGCTGAAATAATAGTTACCATATCACATGCTTAAATATATTAATTGGCATTTTCTCTTTTCTTCCTTTCGGCTACAGTCTTTCTGACTTCTCTTTCATTTTATTGCCTACCTCTTCCATCAGTTGACTCTTCTATATCCATCCAACTAATGCAGATTTTTCCACAACATTTCATAAGATTCAGCTATGATAGTTTTAGATGCTTATTTTAATAATCTTTTGTTTGTGTCTCCGAGGGCTGCACCAAAAAGTAATCCCTCTTATGTTATAACATTGGCCCACAACATCAGAGGTGGATGTTGGCAGTAGAGGTTGAACCTTCCCACCAATATCCCATTACATGCCATTGCCATGTGACATATGGAAGCAGAGAGGCAGTCTGACATGGAAACATATATGCAACAGAGGTGTGTAATTGAATTCCTCCATGTGGAAAAAATTGCACCCATTGTCATTCAACAACACTTTCTTGGTTTATGGAGACCAAACAGTGGATGTGAGCACACTGAAGTGGTGAGTGGTGCGTTTCAGCAGTAGCAACAGCAAGTTACCTTCGCTGGTGCAGATTTTTGTGAGTGCAGCATGCAGGCTCTTGTTCATTGCTGGTGAAAATGCATAGCTAATGATGGTGACTACCTTGAAAACTCCTGTTCTGTAGCTGAGAATCTGCTGTATTAAACAGTGTTGTTGTGCTCTTTGTATCTGTTGTTGTTTCCATGGAAATAAATAGGAGGCATTAATGCCTGAGTTGCCTACCTACCCTGGTTTAACTTTGTTGTTGGTTTAACTTCATGGTGCAAGGAAGCGGGACTAAGCTAGTTAGGAATTTATTGCACAAAACAGGCTTCCTTCTTTAAAAATACTTTCATCAGCTTAGAAGAATTAATGGATTAATATTAGACTCAGATAAAATTAACTTTCAAATAGGACAGATATTGTTAAGCTGTATTTCTGCTAAATTAGTTTTCTAACAAAGTCGGTCTATCCAGATTTTTTGGATTTATTATATCAGAACTACGTTTAAAGCAACATTAAAGTTGCTCATGTTTATTGCATACCACTCTCCCTATATGTCAGCATATACTGGTTCTTCACATATCAGTTTAAATAAAGACATTGGCAGTTTTCCCAAGTCTGTGCAAAAGATCTCTCTCTAAAATATGCAAATAAGAGCAAATTTAAGGAACATTTAAGAAGTTGTACTATATCTGGTATGGAGAAACTACATCACTTTTAATGTATGGGAAAAAGGGATGCCAAAAAAACCTCACGTTATGGAAGATTAGCAATTTTTTTCTGATTTTACAGCAAAATAAAAATGCTGTTTTTTTATTTAGAAACAGAACTAATCCATACATATTCTCTACATACACATAATTAAGAGACTAAATTTACAGCAGCTACTCACAAGAGTATGTGGTTCGCAGAAGCATTTGGTTGGTTACTCAATAGATTTCCTTTCTTTACAAAGTGTATTTATTATGTGAAAAAAAATACGCTGAAAATATATTTTATCACATAACTTACTCTCACATTCCACATGTTTTGAGTACAACATCAAAACACCTATTTGTTTCACAAAGGTCCTTTGTGCTTTATGGCTTCCTTCTCTTTTTATATTTCAGTTTATCACATCTTAGTGATTGGTTACTTTGTTTTTAGTCCCACTGGGCCTGTTATCTGTAATTAAATATAAGCCTCTGTGATATTAGTAGTGTGCTGATGGATTGTTGCTTATGTACTGGGCAGCACTTAGAGAAATGGAGGTCCTTGAAAGCAAACAGCATCAGGGCATAAATCAGCTTGAATGAAGACAGGAGCAAATATAGATTTTGTGGTAAGAACGCTCAGGAGATTGTTCTTCGAAGTCCACAGATTGGAGATTACATCTGTATTGATCTATCGTCAGACATTTATTGATCATTGGCTAAATGACTGTGCAGATAAACATATGTATCTTTCCACTTCTGCCACTACATCTAGCCTTACTGACTATGCAAAACTAAATACACAATCCTCTCAAACCTTGATTAAACACTGCACGAAGGTTTATGCGATACAATTGATCTGAAATAAAACACAAAAATTCACTTGCTACTGCCATAAGAATAAAAAGAAGCCCAACTAGAAATATTCCAATTTATTTTCAACCTTCTAGGTAAGCTTTTCTATGACTAACCCAGCAATTCTGAAATCCCTTTACCATGTTTCTTGAAATGTCAGACAAACAGAAAAAAAAAAAAAAAAAAAAAAAAAAAAGGAAAAAGGAAACAAAACCCACAAATCGAGGTACTTAAGATTTCAAATTATAGAGTACTGTTAGGAATAATGGATATCATACAATACAGACTGCTTGTCTGACAAACAGGAGCTGTCAGCAAATTCCTAAAATGACTTTCAGTTAATCTTATCTATTCACACTACAGTATGACAAAAAAGATGCTCTATCCTAAGGAGCTGGGACACGTAAATCCAATGAGTCTAAGTTGCAGGTATCCAAGTTTAGTAAAGCTTACCTTCTGAACAGGCTGCCATTTACAACACACTGTTTTGATGAAATCCCTAAGAAGCTACACTCGTTCTCGTACTCAAGAATAACCACTATTTCAGCAAAATAATCCACAATAACCAGAACATAAGCTTGTATAAGCCGCAACTGAATGGAAAAGGAATATGTCAAAGAAATAACCAGTAAAATACAAAGATGAAACAAGCAATCACTGAACTGGCAGTCTAATTTTAATGAGCACAGCAGTTTTGCTGCAGACATCAATGAAGGGTTTCACACACTAATAACCAGAGAGGTTCATTTCAGCTCAGCCTTCACTAATCAACACCCTCTCATAGCCAGAATACAAAATGGTATACAAATGTTCAGCACACCATCAGTTGCCCATGCCCCAGATGGAGATCTTCAGTTAATCTCCTCCCCAGCAGCAAAACATTTGGTGAGCAAAGAGATCAGTATCCTCTGCAACTTTCAGACACTCTCCCACCCCCATCCCCTTTCAAAGCTAGCCAGGAGAAGCACCCAAATTTAATCATTCCTACTTCAGAAAAACAAAACAAATCCACTAGAAATGCTTTCTACCTTGTTCACAAGCTCTGTCTCCCAAGAAGTTTTTCTTTCTGTCATCCTGATAATTTTTTCCCAGATAAGTAAGGAAGTCCTTCAAACCTGTAATGGAAAGAAAATCTCCTACACTTCTCCAAAGCCATCTGGCCTCCTGATCTTCCTCTCTCCAGCTGCTGCAGCTTGTAATTAGTCCCAGCTGAATGGCTAGTTAATCTTCTTCAGCAGAATCAAAGGAGGCATATACATTTCATTGCAGGGCATGGACTAGTATTTACAGACTAAAAACAGTTTATGATCTCCCTTACTTTTTCAGCATAACACACGAAGATGACTGTCATGGATACTTGAAGACAGAAAGAGAATATACAATATTTTGTGATAGAGTAGAAGCAAAGAAGATATTTATGTTCAGTGTTAATTCAAAATTTAAATGAGCATACACTAAAGCTTTTCCACTGGAAAAATAAATTATTAGCTCTGAAGAGACTTCTTTGCAAATAGCATATGCTATTTTTATAGAAGATGATGTCAGAAGTCAAAGGTTAGAATTTAATACTGGAAAGAAGATTTTAAAGTAGCAAGTGTTAGGTCAAGAGAAATTGTGCTGAGCTGGAATTCAGTAATTATACCTACTAATATTTAAGGATACCTTAATGTATAATATGCCACTGAATGAAAATACCTGGATTAACTATGTTATCACAAACGCTTTGAGAGATCTGCAGAAAATGAAATACTGAAAAATAATGATTATTTTGGAACAGAAAAGCCTATTGCTTATATTTTATTTTATGAAAAAAGCAAACTAATGAGACTGTAAAAACCTATATTTTCATTTCATGGTTATAGCTCCAGTGAAATGTCTAAAACAAAACTAATTTTGTTCATTATTGTTTATTATTTATGTTGTTATGAGAAACCAAATTTGGTTTATAAGGATTAATGCAAATTACTCTCACTGCATCATATACCCATACGATTAGAAGCGTGGACAATTCATAATGAATAATGTGATTTTTTCCATTTTTTTTTCTTAAATTCACCGCCACCTTGAGGCTATAACATACAGAAATTTCAGTGATAAATGCAGAAGGAAAAAAGAGAGACGCAGTCCAGAAGGAGGGAACAGAAATTCAAGCGTCAGTCATTCCCTAATGACTCCTAGGCTATACACATCAAATTTCAACATAACAGAGTCAGAAGACAGCTTAATTAGATGCATTTCTACTAGATGTGTTTTATTAGAAGAACAAGAATGATGTGGAGCTGCTGGATTGGGCCCACACGAAGATGATCAGAGGGCTGGAGCACCTCTCCTACAAAGACAGGCTGAGGCAACTGTGCTTGTTCAGTCTGGAGAAGAGAAGGCTCTGGTGAGACGTCATTGTATGCCTTCACTATATGAAGGGGGACTACAAGAAGGATGAGGAGTGATTTTTTGCAGGGGCAGATATGTATAGGACAAGAGGGAACAGTTTTAAACTAAAAGAGGGGAGATTTAGGTTAGATTTCAGGAGGAAATACTTTACTCAAAGGGTGATGATGCACTGGCAGAGGTTGCCCAGAAAAGCTATGAATGCCCCATCCCTGGAGGTGTTCAAGGCCAGGTTGGATGGGGTCCTGGGCAGCCTGATCTTGTGGGTTGCAGCCCTGCCCACAGCAGGGGGTTGGAACAAGATGATCTTCCAATCCAAGCCATTCTATTATATGATTCCATTCAGAGAAACTTTCTAAGGAGTGCTTCCAGGCACTTCCAAGGAAATCTCTAGGTTGCAGCAGTGGGGAAACTCCTGTGCTTAGGGGAGAAAAACAGTTGTCCTTCTCTGCCCTGCCTCATGCCCGTCCTTGGTGTGCTTTTTGGGAGTTCACTTGCAGCTGCTAACACAGAGATCTGTCTGCTTCCTTGATTCTAAGCACAGATTTTCTTTTCTTTTTTCTTTTTTTTTTTTAATAACACATACGTATTTGGATATCTAAAATGGAATTTCGTATTACTTACACCAGGATCACCATGAACAGAGTTATTTATGGACTCTTGGGTGCCCCCACCAGGAAGCCAGAAGGAGTTAATTCCCCATGATTCTCCAGCCAGGAACACCCATCTTCAGAAGCAGAAAGAGTGAAACGCAAGTACTTTGAAAAGCAATGCTTTGCCTTCACCTAGGATAGCTGAGATATGTTTTTCTTGATGGCTGGCAGAGAGCCTTCCCTCACTGAAAGCTTCAAATGCCACCATCACTCAGAGATACCTGAATTAATATCTCCAGACTAATGCTGTGTGGTCTCAGTATTCATTCGGATCAATACAGCACAGCATTCTCAGGCATGTCTGTGTACTCCACAGCATTACTGAGAGTTACATATCCATATCTATATTAAAACAAACAAAAAAAAAATAAACAAGCAAAAAGCATTCTATTTTAAATACTAAAAGTGAGAGATGCAAAGAATACCATAATGCTGTGTGTGGCATACAGGGGTGTTAGATAAAAAATAATACTGATTGGCAGCCATGGGTTCCGAGGTGTGCTCCTTATTTTGAAGCTGACCTGCAGAGAGTGATGAAATGAATCATTTTTTATCATTTTGTCCCTCTGGTAGCCTATCTAATAGACAAAGTAACGAAAACTTGCTTTTTCTTAAAAAGCACTTGGAAAGAGATGGAGGAACAGCAAAATATACACAATGACAGCAAAAAAACTTAAAAGCCAAGCTGGGCAGAAAAGGTAGCAATCTGATGAATGTTTTCTTGAATAAGATCTTCATGTCATTTTTTTCATCCCTTTAAATAACTATAATAAACATAATGTAATTCTTCTACAGAATATTACATTTGATGATACCATTAGGTACTGTAATTTCTGTGAAGATCTGAATAGAATCATGTCAATTTTAGCCTTGACAAAATGAGGCTACTAACTACCAATCAATCAATTCTGCTCAGAATTCCTACCAAAAAAGTACCATAGACATACATTACGAACAGGTACAAATACTATCGAGTGGATGTGTTTACTTTCAAAAGATTCTACTGTGAAGACCTTGTAAGTAAAATTAAAAAAAAAACAACTATACCTACAACTATATTTCATACTGGGGAAAATATTTCTATTCCATACGCTGTTCTGCTCTTTTGCAGTCAAGTTTATACCCTATGTGCTACAGTGTAGCTAAGTAGTTTTCTCAGGGTTAATTTCTCAGTCTTCCTTCTTATTTGAATGATAACAGCTGGGAATGCTAGCATATTATAAACTGCCAATCTTTTAGCTGCAGTTACAACCATTAAGTAAACATCAGTTATTAAAATTAAGTCCTCAGCGTGCTGAGAAGCCTCTGTTTTTCTTTCGATTACAAGTAAATGTGTTAAAAATGAGGATGGCACGCTCCTTTGTTGCTTACTCCTGCTAATTGTAAAATGCACTGTTTATAGTAGTTCAAGATATCCAGCTACGATGATCAGCACAGTGTGTTATTACAAAGGAATACATTCTGATGAAAGATGTTTTTTGGTATTTTCCTCATGTAGCTAACATTTTACATGCAATAATGTTTTACATAAGTGTGTTACTTTTAATGATGAAATCATATGGAATTGTCACAAAGAGAGAGATCTAGACACCTTTGGTGAGAGAAAAGCCATGCTAATTGTTCAAACCATATCCAAGACCTTCACAAAGTTAAGGATTACAGACATGTAAAAGAATAGGAGCTGGACTGAAATATAGTAAAGATATCAAGAAAAATACAAAGCAAAAAGCTGAGTTTAGGTGGACAAGCTATGGTTGCACATAGCTAAATTATGTAAAGAAAAATGTGAGGGAGATATGGCTTTCCCTCATATCCTGGGATTAGACGGGAGTCTGGCCAAAATTAGAGGAAGAAATGTTAATCTAGCTATATTCAGTCACGAGGTATTAACTGAAAGAACTGTCAGTCCTGCTTGTTGAACAAAGATTAATCTTTGAATAACTCAAATCTACAAGCAAGTTATTAGAAAGAAGAACAATTTTTTTTGCTCCCATCTTCTAAAATGACAGGAGACCAGTTCTTTATCTTTGTTACCCCATCTCATCCCCATACCTGAATGAGGCTGGGCCAAGGTTCATATGAAAAGATTAGAAAATGATATTGAAGATAGATTTCCTCTTCATTCTGTGTAGTATAATATAAGCATCTGGAAAAGCAATATTTGGTGTTAAAATCAAGACATATTCATAGTCACAATCCTGTTTTCTTAAGGAATGTGCTGCAAAATTACCAAGCCTTCTTTGCCTAGCATCTGTGCTTCAAAGCATTGCACAAAGTAACGGAAAAATAGGCAGCTGCAGTGCAGGTCTGAGTTAACTCACTTTGATTTACCCATTTGCTTTTCCTTCTGTATTTCCTTCCCCCCTCCACACACCTCTTTTGTATATTTGCTTGTTTTGTTTTCTCGCATGCTCATACATACCCAAAGTGCATCAGATGCCTGGTATATGTGGTACCAGCTGAAAGTCCTGTTGTGCCTTGAGGAAACCTTGTTGATCAATATCAATTCCATGTAACTTACTATGTGCTCTTTGATCCTTCTCAACTAGTTATTAAAAAAAACATGTCCAAGTGTTAGTCATCTAGGCACAGAATTTGGAGATTGAATTCTGCAGTAGTGATATGGGCACAGATAGCGTGAAAAGGAAAACAATTCCATCTGGACATATAGAACTGATTGAAGGAGTTATTTTTAAAAACACTTATCACTTAGGTTTGTAGGTGTTAAGTGAGATAATAGATCTTTTCATATTTTTTTTTAACTGAGGAACACTCTCCAAGTCCAAAGAGACTGTTTCAACAAGTAATTCTGAACTGAGGTACCTGCACTGTGATTATTCACAATAATTTATAGTTTTGTCAGTGATGCATTACAGGGTATATATAAACTAAAGGCAGATGATGGACTATCAGCAAAGGTAGAAATACTGTATTTATCTTGACAGTTTTCACTAAGTCTGTTTGCTAACACGTTCAGACTGGACACAGAAGACATTAAGGATGAACTAGAAGCTTTGTTCAGATTTTACGGAGTGAATGAGAATCTGGTCCTCCACTGGTCCACAGTGATTATGCGAAGCCACACCTCTGCCCAACACAACAAATATTGTCAGTCAGAAAGTCATAAAGAGAGAGAGAGTACATCATTTCCATTTCATTTGATTTTTTTTTTCCCCCACTTCCTTTATCAGGTCTTGTTTCAAGTATAAAATTATTCTCAAGTGGGCAAGTGAATTTTAACTTCCCACTTAACAGCATATTTCCATCTAAAAAAAGTGAATAGCAGATCCTTTCATGATCTCCAAATGCTGGAGATTTATTTGAATAATCATGCAATTTCAGCTTATTGCCAACCAAATCTTAGTGATCTAAAGCCTACATTTATAGAAATTACTTATTTGTTAGTGGTATCACAAAGTATCTGTGGGCATCCTTGGAGTTAGATGCTGTTAAAAATAATAATAAATAATAATTATAAAAATGATTATAATAATTCTTTATTTTAAAGAGCTTGCACTCCAAACCAAATGAGAAAAGTCCCAGAAATTAACTACAGTTAAAATACTGGGAATTAGCTCCATGACCATATAAGAAGTTAGCTAAATCTTTTGCCTCCTCCTTAGTTACTGATCATTCCTACTTTCCATTAAATGTACTGAAAATATGTTTATACAGTATAGATCTGTGGAACTGGAGAGCCTACTAAAAATGAACATTTAAAGGACAGAGATTTGAGGATAACCAGAATAATAAGCAATGTGTCACAATGAAGAACTAAAGTGCAGAATTAAAGTGCGGAATATATCTATCTGATAGATGTTGATTCATCAAATATTCTATGAGTCACTTATAAAAGAAGCCTTCACACCATACAAGCTCTGTCTGATATCCTTTTTGGAAATGCTTCTAATTTAAATGAAAGAAAGTATATGAAATCACTGTGCATATTGCTGTTTATTTTTAATTTTCTATGGGTTATAAAGCGCACACTGAGAACCAAACGCAAATCGTTTCCTCTTCAGTGTTGCTGAACAAGATATCAGATTCTTAATGAGGAAAAAACAGAACATCAGTTTGTTATGCATCTTATTCATGAGTACATCCAGAAAGGATGAATAGATGGCTGACTGTAATAAGGAATAGCTAATGATACACAGCACAGTAGACATTTTCATTATACATCATTTCTCTTCAGTTACCAAAAGTATAGATTAGCAATGATGCTGGGAAAAGGAGCACACCTGACATTTTTGGTGCTCAATTCAGCACATACAAATGAGCTAATTTTCAATAGATTGTTGCAAGCTTAACAGGATTTCCTGAACATCTTATATTTTCAAATTAGAGATGCAGAGAGCAAAAGTATAGGTTTCTTTCCTTTCTGTTTATTGTAAAAAAAAAAAAAAAAAAAAAAGAAAACCTAAAAAAGGGCAGTGAAGGATACCAGTGAAGGATATGTGTCTCATTTAAATGAGTGAGATACAAGGAATGATAAAGGCAATAACAATAAACAGCACATTCAGTGTATATGACTCACTTGTGTTTCTTTTTGGCTCTGAAGTCCTAACAAAGCCTCTACCACAACACAGGAAGACTTGCAGAACAATAAAAAGCACATGGAAGTGTCTTTTTTTTTTTTTTTTTTTTTTGATGTTTTAACCTGAGTAGAAGTAAAGCACACTAACATATCCTGATGGATCAAGGTTCATGTTTCCTAACATGGAGAGCTATTTTTGTCTCAGAATTTGATAACAAGCTTTAGTATTTGTTTATGAAGTATCACAACCATAATAAGACTAACTCATTTTTTAACTTTGAAAAGGTATGTTTACCATTGATTCTTAGCTACAGTGATTATTTTGAAACAGGGAGGTGAGTATTCCTAAATATGAAAATAACAAACTGCTTGTGCTAAATATGTAAAATGGCTTCTTAACCATGCCCTTCTACACCATCCTACCAGCCAAATATCTTTTGTCCTCCTGTCCACACATTAA
Organism: Numida meleagris; assembly: GCF_002078875.1. Classification (NCBI taxonomy): domain Eukaryota; kingdom Metazoa; phylum Chordata; class Aves; order Galliformes; family Numididae; genus Numida; species Numida meleagris. Next base: position 32,558,976 of record NC_034412.1, on the reverse strand, counting down.
ATATGATTATTGTCAAATGCACAATATGAAACCAAGGGCTATACAGCATTTTCTTTACTGATCCTTGTGAAATTGGTTTACAGCCTCTCATAGGAGACTGAAATTTGTCTATTGGGAGAGAGAAAAAAAATATGGGATCAGAATATAATACTTCTCCTGCAGAAAGCATTTTGTACAAACTGTGAGGAATACCTAAAAAGGGGTAGGTTGTTTCTTTTCTACCCTTACTGCTACAGTCAAGGCTTGAATGTTTCATTATTCAGTGTGTTTCCAAGGGGTGTTTTACTTGGACAGGTTCTCAATGAAATACCTGTAAATCTTATAACACAAAAGAAGTTACATAATTGCAATAAAATTTCTTGCAATTGCACTTTCAGTCAGAGCCAAAGATTTTGCTCCTACTTGGCACCAAAATGTAAGCAGGAGATGTTCTGCAGCACATTTCTCCTGGGGACAGTGTGACCCCACGACTGCACCTGCTCCAGATCACTCATGGAAATGGGGATTGTTCTGCACATGTACAATCTACAGGAAAAATAATTATATTCGCACATCACACAAAAAAAGAAAATACAGTCAAACTTAATTATCTATTAAGCCGTTAGAAATTATTTCATGTTCTAGATTAAGAATGGTATGGATATCTTATTCTAATATTTCTTTCAGTTGAGAATACATGATCTTCATTCTAAGTATACGGAATCGGATTCTGCTTTAGAAATAAATTAAGAAATGTTAATAAAATATTTTTATGGTTTCAAAAGTGGGCAACCAACTGTTGCAATTAGTGCAAAGGGACAATGAGTTGCTTGTTTTTCAGACTGTAACATCTACAGCACTGTCTTATCACAGCATATAACAACAGTTCATGCATGGATGCAACATGCTCATTAATTATTCACATGCAACTTATAAGAAGAAAAATAAAAATGAATGATTTTCTTATTAGTTGGCTGTGCCCCCTTTCGCAAAAAAAATAAAAATAAAAATAAAAATAAAAAATAAAAATAAAAATAAAAATGAAAATGAAAATGAAAATGAAAATGAAAATGAAAATGAAAAAAATAAAAATAAAAATAAAAATAAAAATAAATAAAAATAAAAATAAAAATAAAAATAAAAATAAAAATAAAAATAAAAATAAAAATAAAAATAAAAATAAAAATAAAAATAAAAGAGATGGCTCTAGGAAGCAGGAAGCAAAACAGTGGGAGACTTTTGGAGTAAAGTTGATACACAGAGCCAGAAATGCAAGTGATAATGTGGACAATATACTGGTTTGCTGCTCTGGAGTGAGTAATTAGTCAGCTGGGTAGACTTCCATGCAAGCTACACAGAAACAGACAAACTCAGATTTACCTAGCTCCAAACTGATGATGAGCTGGGATTTGCCAAAATTTCAGATTTCTGAGCAATAGGGTTGATCTCTCATTAACTCTGTTTTACTGCATAACAAGGTTTTGGAATAAACAAACATGATTTTTCATCTGTCTTTAAAAATACACAAACCTGTAACAATCCATAGCTTTGTTTTTTTACTTTAGCCTCTCTCCCTTTTCTCTCCATGTAATACCTTTGAGAACAAAACCTTGTTAACGTCCTTCTGCATTTTTAATTAATAATAATAAACTGTTAAATCATATATCTATCACTTTGCTGCATACTTAATGTAATGAATTAGTGAACCCTTTGACAGTTGTTCTCGTACTACCTGAGTAAAAAGTTGCTAAAACAAGGCTGGTAAATGAAGAAAAAACATCCTACATACTGGAGTATATCTACTAACTGCCTGGTGTCTTACCAAAGCAAGTAAGTATTGCTTTACTCTGTTTAGTAAAGCAAGATTAACAGCCCATGAATGTTTCTGGATACCTTTGTGAAAGACCAAAAAAACCACAAAACAATATCATGATATATTCTATCAGAGATATAAGTGTCAGCAATGTATTCTGAGATTAGGTTCTTGTTGTTATTGTTTTTGTTTGCTAGTCTGTTTTGTTCTAAATGTTCATGCTTATCATCGATAAAACAGAGGAGAACTCAAACTTGAAGGTGAGATCCAGTCTCCTTCTTTCCAAACTTTTGGAAAGGCACAATCTTGACTCCATCCCTCTTTTGGATGCTATGAGCCAGATCTGTTCCTATTTGTCCAACCAGAATCTTGCAACTATGCTCATAACAAATTCATGAAGTTAGCTTTAATCTAAATTTTGACTAGAAGCTGGCAACCTGCTCAAAGCTCAGTTCTCTGATCTAAGCTACCTACAAATTGTCTGGAGAAGTGCCACACACTCCAATCAGAAAATCAAAGAGGGATAAGGTGTGCTTTGGATTTCTGAAAAGCTAACTTCAGACAAGCCCAGAAAAAGAATAGGGGTTCCCCGAAGAGTCGAAACCACTACAGGTTAGGGACACAAAGTTAGAAGAAATCATCACTGGGAATTCATTGGACACATTGCTGTTAAATAAGACAGATATTAGAGATATTACTGTGCAGTTTTTACCAAAGAATTTGGATAAAACTTAAAGCACTTGCTAACACTGCTAACATATCTGATTCCACTCAACAACATCAACAAGCATGTGCTTGTTTGCTAGAGACAAGTCTTTTTGGTATTCTTTAAGGTTCTCAAAGGTCAGAAATAATTTTGAGTGCATCCAGCAGAAGACAGATGCTAGCAGATGAGTCAGTGACAGCTAGCTATGTAGGTTTCTCTGAAAGTAATGCCTCCTATTTATTTCCATGGAAACTACAACAGATCCAAAGAGCACAAAAACACTATTTGATAGAACACAGTGTTACTAAGCCCTATTTTTCAACACAGTTACCACCATTAGCCATGCATTTTCATCAGCGATGAACAAGAGCCTACATGACGCGCTCATAAAAATCTCCACCAGCGGAGGTGACCCTTTTGCCGTCGCCACTGCTGAAACACACCACTCACTGCCTCACTGTGCTCACGTCCACTGTTCGGTCTACAGAAACCAAGCATCGATGAATATCAATGACACACACTTTCTTCACTCACACTTCCATGTCAGATGCCATTTTGTCAGACTGCCCCTCTGCTGCCATCTGCTATATGGTAATGAAATGTAACAGAATATTGGTGGGAAGGTTCAGCCTCTACTGTCATACCACCACTGATGTTGTGGGCCAACATAATAAAACAGGCGGCATTGCTTTTGGAGTAGTCCTCATATATTAAAGCCAGATTTACCTTTGATGATAATGAACTGCCTAAAAATAATCTTTGACCTTGCAAGTAATTATGGCTATATGTTTAAAGATCTAACATTTTAAGATTCAAGGTCTTCACTGCAGCAGTTAGTTGAGGCTTGGGCAAAAGTGGGCAGCGTAGAACTGTTGTAGTAGGCGTGTCCCGGATCTCAGTCTGTAACGCGGAAAGGCCCTTCCCCATATGCTTGTTATTGGTTCACCTACATACTTGAACCTGTGTCGTAGACACAGGGGGCCATGCTTCTTTGTTTTCATAACAAAGGGCACAACAACTCCGTGTATGGCCTTTCGGAAGTGACAGGTCAGAAGCGGGAGATTCAATATGATTGGCCAGAAGCCCGCGTGAGCTTCTGGAACAGTCTAGTAAAAAGATAAGAAATACTATATAGTTCTGTAGCTTTTACCAATAAACGCCATTTTGCTGCATATCATATTGATGCTGTGTGTGGTATTTGGCCAGGACCGGGTTTAGGTTCTCTACGTGCAAGAATAATACTAAAAGGGTCGCCGGAGTTCGGTAACAGGAACTTCTCAGTGTCAGCCAAATGGATATGACTTGCTTTGCAAACTATGGTAAGATGCCCTATGAAACCTTAGACAATGTGATAAGCATAAAGGCTGGTTCACAACTAAGTCCACTGACAGCATACCAGGTCCAATATTGGATGTGACTAGATCACAGGTCAAACACAAATTACACTGTGTCGGTGTACTTGTTTCCCTGCTTAAGATTTATCTTTTTAATTTTATGTATGTGGTTACAAGGACTCTTGAACACTAAATAAATCTTAATCTTGTACTTGAGTGAAGAGATAGCACAAAAAGTTATTATACATTGTATTTTCTAGTTTTCCAAACAGCTTACCAGATTCTTCTTTTTTAATACATGCAAGTAACAAGAGTCTATTGGGTCAACTAGCTTATAATTAATTATTGATTAGATATTACAACTGTATGTGGAGATTCATTTGGACCAAAGTGCTTCCTTGGTATTTATGTTAGCATTTATTAAATATGCATTATTAATCTGAATTACATTGTGTTCAAATGTAAGCCCTTAGAGGAAAGATAATGATCACAGCATTAGTATTTGTAAAACAGAATTGATTTTCCAACTTCACCAAATTAGCTGAAATATGGTATATGCTGCCAGTATTGAGGAATGACTGTGACTAGAGGAAGTTGACAGGCTTAAGGTTTTAAATGTACCCCCACAAAAAATTTATTCCAGTGGCTCTTGTAGGTAACAAGAAGATCTAAAGGTCTTTGAAGACATTCTTTAAGAAGCCTTATTCTTACAGCGTGAGTCACATGGGAGTCCTTGCAATTTCTGTTTTTTATATACAATTGTTTTATGGGAAGCTACTTCAGTAAAGTCAATGTTTGGACATTTCACTGTATGAATCAAAATTAATTATTTTATTTGGTTAAATGTAGGCATGTAGGAAAAAAAAGACTGCTTAATGAGAAATATTACAGATAATATTTATTATTTGTGGGTGTTCTTAAATTTGGTATCTTAAAGGTATTTTGAAATCTCATCATGAAATTCACAAATCAGAAAGAATCCCGCATACATAAACTTTTATATGCAGAATCCAAAGTATATAGTATTATGGTGCTTAAGTATTTCAAGGAATATATGTCAAGTGTCACTTCTCTTCGTATAAATGGAATTGAACATAATTTCAGTAATTACAAACAACTGTAAGCATCTTTTGAAAGTGATTGGTCATGGACTTTTTTAACATTATAACTTACACTAAATAGAGTAAGTAAATAAAAGCTAGAAACACCAAACTGACCCAGTAGTGTAAAAGACCAATGTTAGATATCTATATTACAGAGACAGAAAAACATGTAATCAGATGCATGAAACTAAAATGCAATTTACTGTTTCTTTTTTGCGAAAACTATCTACTATTTGCATGAAGCATTGTCAACGGTTTACGGGAGTTTGGCCGGGTTCAATGACAAATGGGGCAGGGGACCCACAGACCCACGCCCCACGAAAGGGAAAAGGGAAAAAGGGTAGGGAGATGGGCCTAAAAACAAAACAGCAGCAACAATCTGAGGAGAAACAAACTAATTTACTAAATAAGATATCGGAATGCAAAGTAACACAATATAATACAATAGAATTACAATTTAAGCTAATAAATCCAATACAGTGAGAGAGAGTGTCCAAAATTAAAGTAGGCCTTACTCTAACACCAATGATAAGACAGCTGGGCAGCAAGATACTGCCAGGACAACAGACGGGTGGAAAAAGAACAAGGTCTTGTGATCTGCGAGTTTTTATCTTTCCCTCTGACAGGAAACAGTAACAGAGGAGCAATGACTAGCATATTTCTATTACTTTCACATAACAACATGTATTTAAAAAAAAAAAGCACTCGCATGGTCAAAAGCTTCACAAAAAATGCAGGTAGGTACTGGGTGGGAGATGGAATATTTGAAAGTACTGTTTGTTCTGCCTTTTACTTTCTAAGACATCAAAAATAAGTTTAAAAGCAGGGAAAAAAGAACAAACAGACTTGTTATTTTGTAATTATGCAATGTGTGGTATTTCAAGCAACATTTTTGAACATACGGATGGAGCTAAGAGTTTAAACCCAGACCTTTGCCTCACTCTAGCATGGCTAAAATCAGCTAAGGGATAGTTTACTCTTTGTTTTGTTGCTGTGGATATTTTTTTTGGCCACAGACAAGAGGTTTTTATAACAAGGCTAATAAATGATATGTAAAGGTAGCATTGCAAAAGAGAAGAAGGTAGATATTTGGAGTTAAGTATGTTTGTTGTACCTACTAACCTACTTACCACTTTGCATGAATAAAATATTAAGGAAAAAATCACTTTTGGGCATACTTGTCCTTACTTAAATTCTAAAGACAAGAGCATAGTACTGTTTTGATGTTTGCTTGCTTACACTATGGGAAAAATGAACATTAAACTGAATGCAGCAAGTTTAAGACATGTTTGCATGCATACACACACAAAAATTACAAATAAAGAGCAGGCCAGGGATGAGGAAAATATCCTTTTTCATAACACATAACACTGTTTTTTATTCTTACTACCCATTTTATGTTTTTATTGTATTTTGGTTGTTTGTCTCTCCCTTTCCTATGATTACTTTTATGCTCAGGTATCTTTATGTTCTATTTCTTCTCAAAAAGATCACAAGAATTAATTTTCAATTTACACCAGTTGGAACAAATAAAGAGGAATATCAATAAAAATTTAAGCTTAATGCAGTGTACACTAAAAAAAACCCACAACATTTTAATTATTGAAGTGCAACACAGTTTATAAGAATATGTTTTCCTCCATATGCACCTCTAAGCATCTACAGGTATTAGATACAGAAGAGCTTGCCTATTGTTCTGCAAATACAATACAATCTGATTTTCAGTGAACAATGAATTGAATAAAGTGCCTGGAATATAAAAAAGATATTTCATCTAATAGAATGCACACTGTTGGTTCACATCTTTGAAATTAAACCAAATTATTTTACAGGTGAAAACACCTTTCACATATCTATTCTTATTTCTTCACATATTACTGAAACCTCATTTCTTATCAAAGTTAATATAATTGTATACAACAAATGATTAAACCTAATATCCCTTATTACAGCTCAAATGACAAGCACATTTTATTTAAATGAAGAAGTTTCTACTATTTCCATCTTAATGTATTACTGCATGGATTTCTCTCTCATTTTTATATGCCTGCAGTTCAACGTGTTTCAGCAAAGAGAACTCACATACTTGTTTTCACAGGTCCAGTGAATATGGAATGAATATACTTTAAAGAGTATATGGACCAGAAAAAGCAAGATGAATGTTTATTATGCAAAGTTTGTAAACTCTGTTGTCCCTAGCCCTTCAATAAAAATCATACAAATACTTTCAACAGACTTCATATAGCTGTATCCATGGTACGGAAATATGAATAGACTATATTAACAGTTTACACCAAGAGGTTCCCATGAGTATGTACTGTACCATACCAGTATGCATTCATTATAAATAGGCACACACAAACATCCTGTCTTCTTTCTTTCAGGAAGTTAATTCAGTAGATTCAGGTTGCCACTTCAGCAAGAGTCTGATCACAGGGTAGCGGCAAAAGGAAAGAGAGAGAGGAGAAAACACTGAAAGACAAATGAAGCAAAGGAGAAAAAGAAGAGAAAGAAGAACCTGCCGTGAAATTACAGCTCATTCAATTGTTGAGTTATCCTCAGATACCCAATGATCGTAAGCACGGCGTTTGGGAACAAGGGTGCTGGAGGCTGTGTCGCAGTAGATGTAAAGATTTGGAACATTATTGAAGTTAACAGCGGAGGTGGGAATTTACTCCCTGGTATTTTGACAATGGTTGGATTTAAGTCAGAATATCCATTCTCTAGGAAACAAAAAAAACCGTAATTTTCATTCTTATTTAGAAAGAAAATCAATAGTTTCATTTCATAGGAAATACAAATTCATTCAAAAATCCAGCAGCTGGGGGGAAGAAAAGATGAAAAGAAAAGGTTTTCTGTCTGTCAGAACAAGAATGCTAGAAGGTGGCTGTACTCAACTACTCTGGGGAAGGACAACCTTCCTTGTATTTACACAGACCACAAGAGACACGTGTATTCTCCTTTTTAGTAGAAACAATAATGAGTGCTGGGGATTGGTCTCTTCAAGGCTTTCTCTAAGGCATTTTGTTCACATTAGCATACACTGACTAGAGTCCCATTTGTCTGCATACCAACAAACCACCATCTCTGCTCTCTTTCCCCTCTCTTCTTTATTCTTTCCATCTTCTCCTTCAAAAACATTCCTCTTGAGAGCTATTATGCTTATAGGTACAGTCTAGCCCACAGCCATTAATTTAATTTAGTGTTGCTAAACGTCTAAAATGTTATGGTTTTTTTTCAGTGCTTTGCTTTAAAAAAAAAGTAGGGAAAAGAAATATTGATTTCCAATTTGATTAGGTTATAAGATTTACAGTTTCCTCCTATTTGGAGATAATGAGTGAATGCATAGTGATACATTTTCATTGCTGTCACCTGTCATGATTATTTAAAGCTAATTTCAAAATTTACAAATAAGGCCAGTGTTTGTGTCCTTACTCAGGCATTAGATCATTACCTGCCAATGTGCAGGCTTCAGAGCCCTCATATGATGAAACAAGAGAAAACCTGAGTCTGAAGATCCAATTATTGTGTCCTTAAAAAAATTTTTTTCAGTCTGAAATTTGAATTTCACTTCCAGACTAGCCAGACCCTCTGTAACTTCAGTATGACCCATGTATTCCAGCCTCCACTTATCCAACACTTAGATTCCATAATGTGTGAATTTATGATAGCAATCATTAATAGGATAGGGACAAATTCTAACAACAACAAAAAGAGACTATATGGGAACTGTAACTTGAAACACACGAACATGTAACTTGAAAACTGATTTTAAGAATATAGCCAAGAATCAGTTTCCAGGACAGAAAAAGTAATTCCTCTAAACTAAGGTTAGTATCTTAAGTGTCTTTTGTCTAGTATATAAAAATAAAAAATACAAGTTATCTCAAGAGCGAGCACTTTTAGAAAAACACATATGTATCTAAAAAGAGGTAAGAAAAGGTGCAACTAATACATGTAACATATTTCTCACTGTTTTTAAGACTGGGTTTATTGTGTTACAGAAAGAAAACATACTCAGATGTAGTGTCTAGAGCTGTTTAAAATGTTTTCAGGATGATCTAGAGAATACTTGGGCATTCAGGATACATATTCATGTATTGTAGAACATTAATAACATGCACAATGAATGTACACATAATTCTGAATATAATTGTTAATTATTTAAACTACATATCTGAATATAGAGTGGTGTTTAGATAAGGGAATAAGCAGCTGCAGTGAATCCTAGCTGGAAATGATGATTTTAACTTGTGGCAAAAAAAAAAAAGATTTAAAGAAATAATAATTAAAAAATAAATAAAAATGTTAAGGCAAAGTGGTAAATTCTCTGCCATTAGAGTTTCTTAGAATCATTAGATCTTTGGAGGAATAGATTATGTACTCTGTGAGATTCCCTCCCATTTATGTTTATAATTATACGCGTGCATATATAACAAATATGTATTGTAATACTGCTCAGTCAAGAAGTGCACAATAAACATGAGTGATTAAACTTTTGGGTTTACACTGTAACAATATTAAAGTCTTCTAGAAGCCTTTGGGATGTATCTTCAGATAAATCTTTATATCAAACCCTCACAAAGTCCTCAAGAAATGAGTTTAATCAATAAATGGAATTGAAAATGTGTCTTGCTCAGCTGCTTTGTTAAGCTAGCATAAGCCGCTTCGTTCTTGCCTCTCCCAGAATCTAATTTTCACATCTAATTCTAGGAAAATAAATATGATATATAGTAATATTTATCTGAACATAAACATCAAAGCAGAAAGCTAAACACATACAGACAAATTAATCCAGAAAAGATGTAGAAGAGTGTCAGCATTTGCTAGAAAATGTGGTCTCTCTGGAGATCCAAAGGCTCCTTTCTCCTACCTGAGCCAGAACCATAAGTGGAGGAGGTATGAGGGATCAAAACAGCTTTGCTCATTGCCAGTGAAATCAGATGCAAGACACGTAAAAACGGTGAAGTAGATTACATGAAGTTGTAGTTTCAACCCAACTAGTTTACAAAAGTATTTCTATACCAATAATAATGAAAAAAAAAATTATGAAGGGCATACTCATTTCATGCATTGTGGTTTATCAGAGCCCATCTGGTAACAGCTAAATAAAGGATGAAACTTTGGAAATGTCCAGAAAGTCTCAATCAAAATTCATTCTGTCTCAAGCTTTGAGGAGAAATGCCAAGAAGAAAAAAAAAATCACATCCTGTGAGTGAATTGCCTATCATCCATGTGCAATAAATGGTTCACTGACTGACTTATCATTGAAAGAAAGAAATCCATTTGAAGGCTGTAAATTACTAATCTAAAACTTCCAAGCTAGTAGCTTTCAATGCACTTTATTTCAGGAATGCTGACAAAAAAAAAAACAACAAGGTGATGCATCTTCTTTTAGTGTAAAATACGTGTTACAATTTAGAAATATTGATGAAAAGTGAAAATCAATTTCTTCTGTCTTACCTTTGTGCAGAGATCATTTGGAAGGTGATATGCTGAACATCCAATCATTCTTGTGTTTTCTAGAACCCATGGAAAAAAAAAACAAATAAATGAAACAAAGTAGTTAAAGAAAAAAGAGCAGAAATTCAAAGATACATGTTTGCAGAGTCATAATATACATCTTAAAAAGAAAAAAAAATTGACATATTTTCTCTCATTCAGTTCCATATCCAACATCCACTAAAGTAAAGATACATGTAGTTACTGGCTTCTGTGGGAGTAAGAACAAATCTCCAAATCACAGTTATCAGGCTCTTGCTTGCTACAGCAGATACCCTGTGGCAGGTATTAAATGAATACTACATTTTGAGGGCATTTTACAGCATGCATATAGTAGTAGATTACAGAGTACTGATGGAATAATTTAAAAATTGCTTACATGTCTTGGCATGTTCTAGCAAACATATTATATGGTAGAAGTTCTGCAAGTACTCAAGATCACTGGAAATTTAATCCAAAAAATACACAAAAGTACATACAGAAGTGTGTTGTGGCTAGATACATACATAAAAACGCCCTGATATGAGTGATTGAATGAAATAAATGGTAAATTGTAGTCAGACATTATACAAGACAAATCTCATTTTACGAAAATATATATTTTTTTCATTCCCTGTTTGCTAACTCAGTCAAATTGAACAAAGCCTGTTTTCCCTTGGATGTATTTTGGTTTGTTTCATTAGTTTCAAAAGAATTGCAAAATATTCCGTGCCTATTCTTAAGATAGTACATTTCAATTTTCAATTTTAAAGCTGAAAAAAAAAACGAACAAGTAGTATAGATGGGATAGAAGAGGTTTAAACATACACATACATCATCTGCCTTTGATCATTTTCCAGCTTTATACAGGAAGCCAACAAAAGTAACGAACTTAATCAATTTTCCTTCCTTGTTTTTGTCTGTTTCTCATCTCAATCTGAAGTTGTCATTCTTGTCTTCTTTAAATTCTAGTCATGTAAGGGTAAAAAAATATAGAGCTTAATTCAGACATATTTTATAATATAAATACCACAGTACATCATGCTTGCAGCTGCACTTAGTGTCCCTCTCCTTGAAGAAACAGATCAATCATGTGCAAAAAGCATGTGCCTGCTTTTTACAGCTTGGGGCTTAGGTGCCCCAGTATTTTCTTCATAAATAGTTGGAAAAAAAAAGGCAGAAAGCCCTCTTGGGCCCCCACATTCGACTCATTCCTGGTCTCCCTTCTCTAGTCATCACCAGCAACTCCTTGCTGACAGATCAATCTGCCTTCACTCAGCAACATCCACCTCTTCTCAGAGGTATAATTTATTTATTTTATATATAGTTTACTTTCCCCAAGATTATAGATTTTCATTTTATATCTATTTATCTTCAAGCAGCAGCAACCACAGCTGGACTCCCACACTGACCCACAGATTCCAGGTATGTTCAAATAAGGCACTGTTTACAGAAGAAAGAAGAAAGACCTGAAGATTTGCTCAGCATTTACTTTTATCCACCAGAACATGAACCATAAGCTGCTATACAAGATCTCACACTTAGAAAGGTCAAAGATCAGTAGCAACAGTCTCACATGTTTTGAGCTTTGATTCAGTCTGCAGCCATTTATTGGAGCACTCTTGGTTGCTCTCAAATAAGTTTCTGTGCTAATACCCAGAAGAAGATTTTTTCATACAATTCCTAAGAGCTGTATTGCCACTACTTCTTTTACTAGCACCCTCCTCTTCAAGTATAATGTCCTATATGGTTGTGAACCTCAAACCAAGCCCTCAAGTACTCTTATTTGATGTTCAGGATAGATCTCCCTCAGCATCTCAAAGGAAAATAAAACTAATGTACAGAACGTTTCAATTTTTTTTTCTTTTTTAATTTGATAGAAGTGGAAGACAGCCTATATCAAGAGTAGAAAAGCACCAATGTAAATTGAAATAAGCCTTTCCCCCCCGCCCTTGTATGATTCCTCTGATTAGAACAAGCTTCTTTTAAATATTAGGTGCTTAGTAACAGAAAAGAATTTGCAATAGAATTTCTAGTAGATGAAGCATCCGCTTTTTGCTTTCAGAAAGCAACATTTTCTTTTGCCCAGCACACACTTTAATTGCCTAAGATGCAATTTCCCTTATGAATAATTTGAATACAGCTGACTTTTTGACTAAGCAAATTTTCTTCACAACTTAAATGATGTGTGCACTGTAAAATATGGAAAACCATGTGGCAGGGCAGCAGAAGCAAAGTGATGGAAGTATAGCATTAATTCTAATGTCATTTAAGAAATAGCAGAGGTTCTTATTCTGTCAGTGACACATGCCTCTGACCAGATGTGTAGCCTACATTTTAGTTCACAGTTGCTATTCTCTGCAAAGCTCCAGTCACATCATCCTACTTAATGTCAGCTTTCCCATTACAGACTCTCCGTTAGTCGCTCCTAACAGCTCTGCAGAAAATCGACTGCCAAGAGGAGTTCGGCTACAAAGCTCTGTCTCTATCAGTCACTTTGTTACTGTCTTTCCCTAATATAGTGCACTCCCGGGACCTTACTCTTCTGACTTTAAACATGAATAACTTCACAAAGCCACTACGTCCTGCAGTCAGAAGGCAAGCCGTAGCAGCTATAATTAAAATTTCTCAGTTTTCTTTCAACTAAAACATAATGAAGCAGGAAGAAAAAAAAACATGAAAAAAATAACTGAGAGTATTCTTTTCCAATATGAGTGGAAGGTGTGAATTTACAATAAGTCACGTGGGAGAAGATTAGATGCCACCTGAGAGTCATAGATAACTTATAATAACTAAAAACTAGATCACCATCTTCCATTAACAGAATCAGGCTGTAGACAAATGGAAGCTTTAATGATACCACAGGGCCAAAAGAGGATCAATAACACAGCTTTGTTGATATCATCAGTCTATATAATTTAAAAATGCATTATCTAGACCTGAAAACGCACTGAAATACTTTGTAGAAGCTGCATTATCTGCCTAGTCTACTAAAAAATTCAAATGTTAATTATTACATCCTTGCAAAGCAACATCTTTTTTTCTTTTAATGTTGGAACTATTTCACAAAGAGGAACGTTATTTTACAGAGTTGTTCTTGGGAAAGTTTGTCTACTAAGGGAAATAAACCAGCTACTTTCGCACCCTCATAAGCTACTTTAGCAAATGAATAACCACTAAGTATAACTTAATATAATTTCAAATTATTTGCATTTTCACATCTGTAGTAGATAAGCCATCTGTTAGACTTTTTTTTTAGTCATCGGGGGTATACATTCTCTTCAGCTATGCCTATTTAAAAGTAAGACCGCGTTCAGTGAAATGATTCAGATGAAGAAACCAAGTTCAGCAGTTTTTGGTCTCTCTTCCAAATATCTGAGATTTCAGTTCACTGAACCAGATACACATATACACTGGACTCTGACAGATTAACGTATATTCTATGATGTTCATCCTTATTGCATTATATATTATTCAGATTTATTTTTAATTCCCATGTAAAATCAATTGAATCTGCTACGTATCAATTCCCTATACTGATCCTATATCAAATTCCATTTCATAACAATAAATTATAATTGTTGTCCTCAATAAATGTTGTAGTCTTCATTATAAGAGATCTTGATTAATTGAATAAATTCAGAAAAAAATGCATTCACATGCAAAATGGCATTGTTGGCTAAACAGAAATACTGTTGGCAAATAATAAAACACTTAAGAAAAAGGAAAATTCTATATTCTATTATTTTAAGTCATTTAAAGTTCATGAACTGCTGACCATGCTGAGCACTTTCCTATATCTAATGAGGAAATAGGTTCAGAGTTTATGTGATATGGACTATTTAAGACCAAAAGCAGGGGAAAAGTACACCCACACCATTCTCCCACCCCTTCTATATCTAGTGACATCGTGCTGTTTATTGAACAGTGGAATTTCAAAGAAATTCACTTTAAAACCTGGATAAATGTTTCCCCTCTGGAGAACATTACTAATTAATTCATTTGTGATAAAATGTACTAGTGATGAAAAATGTCTATGTATTTAGGTCTATCTGCTGATTAGGGAAATCTTCTCTTGATGTTGGAGAGCAAATTATCCCAAGAAATTAATGTATATAAGTATCTGTCCGTCATGACAAAGTTTAGTAAAACTCCAAGGGAGCAAATTTCAATGACTTCCTGAACTGCTTCTCAGTGTGGACCATTTTCAATATTCACTGGGCACACACAAGTTGAAAAGAGGACATAAGCTTTTGGTTTGCTTTTTGTCCATTATAATTATTATTATGAGGTTTTACATATTTGAGGTTTGGATTTTTTTCTGAATACTTACCTATCTACCACATTATAAGTACACACATTTAGAACTACAATATAAAAAGCCTACCACTGTAACTGACAACAGCTAAATATAAGCAGCAGTTGTGTTTACATTTAGTGTATGCTGGGTCGGGGAATTAACATGCAAAATGTGGAAATGTACCAATGTTTGGTGGGTTTTAACCTTTTGCAGCTTGAAGGCTTGAACAATTTTCTGCTAAATGAACAGATCCCAGCAAACATATTACGGGAAAACAAGTCTATACTCAATATTATTTTGTCTCAAGACATTAGGAAGGTAGTGCAGAAGTCACTAATAACCTTAGAAAACACCTGAAAAAATCCTTGAAATTCATCACCTGAAAATAAGCATCTGGGAATCAGATCACATACTGTGAAATGCTAGACCAAGAGCTATTACTTCTACAACTAGTTTACATGGAATAACATCCATGTATATTGCAAGTCTCCTAGTCCAGGCTACAGACCCTAACCCTCAATACTACACCTGAGGCGTGAGTGTAGATAAAAACAAGTGCTAACCTACTGTACAGAAGTGCTATGCTGGGTGACTTTCAATGGCACAGTAGAATGCAAAGTACATAGCATGCTTTGGTTTTGACATAAGCCCAGTAAAAGGTGATGCATCTCATTTTTACCTTGGAATTGCATCTGAAAGTATAGTTATACAACAAACACAGTTGTAGAATCTCAAAGCACCACTAAATTGAATGAATAACTTCTGCGTGAATCACAGGCTAAGCAAGAAAATACAATTAAAGGAAAATTAAATTTGGAGCAGACGCATGTATTGGATGTGAAGAAACTAATAAAATGAAGCAGATATTTAGCGTGCACATCAGATTGGCCTTTTTTCTATAGCCTCTCATTTTTTGTTAAGGAGGAAAAGAGTGTTTCAATCACAAGAAAAAAAAAGAAACAAACAAAATTTACCATTTGCAGTTTCCAAAATATTATTTCTCAAAGCTGAGGGAAAACCTTTATATGTTCAGTGATTTATGTATTTTTCTCTTTTTTTCATGATTTCTGTAGACATTTACATTTATCTAGCCGTAGTAAACTAGGCAATTTCCAAATTACAAACCTATAAGCCTTTGACTTGATTAGAGATGTAGGCTAAGGATAAGTTATCACAGACTTGGGGTTTCTGAAACTTGTGAGCAGTGAGATTAGCTTCATCAAAACTGTAAAACAAGCCACGAGCTCAAGCAGACCTTGGACAGAACAAATAAATATATAAAACCCACAGCGATCCTGCGAGAGATGAGGACAGAGTATACCTTCAGTAATGCCCCTTGCCAAAACGCTCCCATATCATGACAAAGAAGAAAAACAAGAAACCAACCAACACACAAGCGCTTAGGTAATGTGCCATAACTTTTTAATCTAAGTTAGTGACTGAAAAGGTAGTCTCTCTTCCTTTTATAATGCAAGGGAAAATTAATTTACACTCATCTCCTACCAGTGTATAAGGACAATTCATTCATTTCCATACCTTCCATATCTCTAGTAATGCCCATTACCACAAAAAGTAAGGAAAACAAGCAGAATCTGGAGTGGCAGAGATGTCAGAGCATCAGCCAAAGAATAAATAATGCACATGAAAAAAGCACAAGCTGTTTTCTTACAATGGACTAAGGAGAAGAATGATTGGAATGGACACAAATTCAAGAAATATCTTTCCTAACTACAAAGAGGATAAAGTTGAACAATAAAGTAGCATGGTGCTGACATCTTACTGGTAATATGTACTAGTTTTCAATGAAGAAGTATGTACTATGAAAAAAAGGTCTAATGGAATGGCAGAAAGAAACGAAAAATAAGAGCCAGAAAATATCTATTAATATTAAAAAAAATAGAGTAAAATTCAATATAAAACAAATAAACACATTTAATAACATAATTTCTTTTCCTCTGCGGAATCAGAGTGAGAAAGTGCATAAATCTGAAAATAGACCAGGGTTTATTCAGTATAACTGCAATAGGATAATAGGCAAATTTATGAGTTCAGAAATCGAAGGACTAACCTTGTTCAGGAAGTACTTATCGGTTACAGAAAGGTGACTGAGACACACAACAGGTGAAACATACCTGCTTGTAGTCCAAGTAGCGTGACTTACTACAATTAACAAAATTACTAAGCATTCAGCCAAGGTAATATACGGGAGACCTAGTGAGCCTAGCCCTGACAGTGTGCTCCTGCCACCATTACTATTTCCCTCAGAGAAGGAATTTCTATTACAGCCACAAATACTTCCTGGAACTAATTGGCACTCTTGGCAATGTCAGCACAGAGGGTAATGAAGTACCCTTTGAGCCTGAGAGTTTCTGAACAGGCAATGTCTTGAGCTCAAAATCCAGACTCAGTAATGAGGCAGGGTAAGGAAGCTTCCTCTGCTAGTGCTTGTCCCTCACCTGTCCTCATTCTAAAGAATGGGATGCACCTCTGCCTCTAAGGAACTCAAGAAGCCTCAGTGCAGAAAAAGGATTAACATTGTGCTTTACCACTCACAAGGACAAGATCACAAAAAAGTTTGTGGTAAGAGCTGCTTTGGGTCCCCCAACCTCCCTCTTTGTATTTGACTGCTAGAAAAATGGTATTAAGAATCAGGCTGGGAACATGACAGACCAGCCAAGCATCAGTCCCTGAAATTCATCACTGATCCTAAGTCATCATTGATATTCCATCCTAAAAGCACAGTGTCTTCTCATATCTTAAGCACAATTTGAAGGACTTTCACCTCCATTATACCTACTAAATCTTGAGTTACTCAATTTACTTAATCAGCATTTCTTACTGCAGCTTTTCCTACTCAGTTAAGCTGCTATTTGGAAAGAAAAAAAGCACCACAGAAAAAAAAAATTAGTTTTACCAAGCAAGTCTGTATATTCCTAACAAATGACATCTTTTTATTATTCAGAAGAAAAATAAATACCTGTCAGCTGAACTTGGTGGGAAAATTTAAACACTGAAGAGAATACATCAAGCTCCAGAGTTTTCACTTCTACATTACAACAAAGTGCTCACAACGCAGGAGAAAGTCTTTGACCAGAGACACAAGTACAAAAAGCCTAGAAGTTTGAAAACAGTACAATGTGCTTAAACCAGAGTTTGTCAGAGAAAGGGATGTATAAAGTATGTATTCTTGAACATGAAGTCATAATAACAACTCATATGGATTTTAACATTTTCAGATAGAACATGATATTCTGGCTATCATCTAGATCAAAAAAAATAAAATTAGGCACAAAAAGATTCAAAACAACCCCAAACATGTCATCTACTGCTTTGCATTTAGTATAGGTCTGAAATTAGGCATTTCTTGGCAATATTAATAATTAAGAAGAACCTGTCACTGAGCAATTGCCATTGTAGTGAATAATATAATTATGTTAATAGCTGCGTTATAACAAAATTCCTTTTCTTATATTAAAAAAAAAATTAAAGATCTTCAAGAAAGAGCAAGTTAGAAGCATATACAACTCTCAGAGAAATGATAAGAAAGGATTTGTCCCTCGAACGGTTAACAGGCAGATCTCCAAACTACAACAGTTTGGAGATTTGTTAAGTAGATCCCATTTGTCAAAAGCCAAGTTGTCATTTTTGCACATGGGGCTCCATAATGGAAGAGTGGGAAATCTGTGCCAGTGTATGATGCAGCTCCAGACGGACATGAGAACTTTATCTCCTCTTTTTCCTAAGCAGTGTTGTACAACCCTGTAGGTTGTGGAGTCTGAGTGACAAGCTCTTCATGGTAATTGCAACTGTGATTTAGGTAAATGGACTGCTAATGCATTCTCTGTGAAAGATGCACAAGCAAGTCAAAACGTGTCTACAGTTTTCTCTTTTGAGACCTGCTTTGAATCTCTGGATTTTCTTGTGAGGTATTTTTGTGCTTACTCTGACAGTAAAGATAAACATTTGAGTTGGTAGGTAGTAATGAAATTAATTATTACAATTACTTGATAATTTATCATGTTTTTATTGCTAACAAGTAGTCTTCAAGATGAAATATCATTAAAAAAATATCAGCTCTAAAATGTATTTCCTGATGAAGTTTTAATGTTTGTGTAGTTTGGAGATTTTTATTTGTTTGTATTTTAAGAAAAATGTGTTATTTCTGCTAACTTGTTTGAAATTATAACCCTCTGAAAAATCAAGAACTCTACAATATTATAGACTTCAGCTTTGGTTCTCCAGTTCCTTATTTCTGCCAATGCAATGCAGAATATCTGAAAATATTTTTGTTGTATTTAATAGTAGAATTACAGACAATGGAGATTATCTGTTTCCTCCCTTGTAAGTCACTCTACATTTTCCTAGTTTTAGCATCTTCTACACTACTGAGGTACATTTGAGTTTGCAACCCACCAGTACCAGTTTGTACTGAACTTTTTCAGAATCAGATGAAAATAACCACAAGATTACATCTATGTCTTGTCTAGAAAAGCTGAAGAACCCCTTGGATTAGTGTCTCAGTAACAGCTATTCTGCATGCCTTCACATTAAAGATCATGTTATACAGTAGATTTATTTAAATAGAGAGAAGGATTTTTAGGTAAGAACATCATTCTGCATAAAAATGAACTTAATATGGAATTTAATTTTGGTCTATATAGCAAATGGAGTTTTCACTGTTCAAATTTTAGCATACACAAGAATTCCAGAAGGCCAGCACTTCCTTATTCCTCTTTTAATAGACCTTATAAAAATAAATATTACTTATCCAAAGGTGAAAGTAGATGAAAAACAGAATAGAAATCAATACTGAAATGAAAGGGAGTGAAGAGAAAAAAAAATAATAATAAAAAAATTAATGACTTTGTATTGGTTATTATCTAGAATAGAACAAAGGAAAATTAACATGTTTTGAGCTCTCTTTCTAACCTGGGCAAGGCTTATAATAGTGAAATACTCATTCTCCATGGAATAAATTTACAACCAATATTGGTGGATAAATCTCTGAAGATTAGTTAATGTAAGTTATAAAAAATAAACTGGAAAAAAAAACAGGTAAAAGAAAGATATTCTCTGTTGCATGGAAATCCCAAAGAGCTAAGGCATTTAAGTCATTCCCTTTTTACATTATTTTCTACACATCTTCAGGGAGTCATTCAAACAACTCAGCAATGCCTGTAAGTAAACTATTCCAGACTTCTTGATTTATCTCCACACAGGCGGAGTCAAAACTACTATGCCATGGTATTACTTCAAGTCTATCTAGATCATAAACATTTTGAGGTAAAGGAAGTCTTGCTCTGTCTGAATATGCAGTATCTACCACAGTTTTAATGATAGTCACATATTAGTTTTTTTTTTAATGTCAGAATGATATGTAACAATGCAGATTGTTTAGGAAAAGATATCACAAACATCTATGTTTATATCACATAAATATAGTAGTACCTTTAATGCATAAAAATATACTAACAGAGGCATTCAATTTATATTTGACACCAGAAAATATTTTAATAGGGATAAAATCTCAGTGTTCTGTAACAGTATCTACCTGATTTATCCATAAATTACTTTCTTATTAACAAAATGTGTATAGGTATTTTCTATTATGGTGATAAGCCTCATGGGATCTCTTAAAATACATTTAAATACTTAAAGATGTAATTAACATTCATCTCGCTTAGGAATAATGTAACCATTGCATTCATAGTTTACTGAAAACAAACGGTCATCAAGATTAAAATTAATCAGATATCCACAAAAGTTAAATCTGTCTGTCTTGCAGATAATCAGACTGAAACACACTATTTTCTTTAATGGAAAACAAAACACAGGTTATAAAACAAACAAGAGGTAGGATAAGATTCAGGTGTGGACACAATATTATCCTGAAGCAAATTATGTTTTAGTAATAACTAAGAGAAAAGGACCAAAGCTGATCTAACTTGTAGATTTGTTCCAATTCAAATAAAATAGTTGGGAGGTTATGTAAAGTTATCTACTAGTTATGTAAAACTGTGATGTTAACTTTTATGAAGATTTGAAATACATTTTTAACATTTATATCTCTTATGACTTTTGTAACAAGAATTATTCTGTACACTACTGCTGTTAAGATGGCTGTTCTACCTCTACTTTGCTATGAATGTCTAATTGTATGTGGAACATAAAATGATTGAAGGAATGTTATCTTAGTCATAGAATATAACCTTCTGATTGATATCTATGGCCTCAATACACACATCGAAATTCATAAAATTCATTGATTATTCAGGCTCTGGTCATAATGAATTGTGCTTCAGACAGGAGCAGCAGATTGTCTAATTCAACATCTGTTGCTAGAGTGCAAGAAGTGCATAGGAAAATACAATTCAAAGTAAGAAAAAATAAAACAACTAACCAGGCAAGCAAAACTGTGACCTACACTTTCTAAGTAAACAAAGCTAGAAAAAAGTGTGCACATGTGCTTGTTAGGGTTTCTTTTTGAACCTTTGAAAATGAACTATTTTTTACACTCCCCCCCCCTTCTGTACCCAGCCAACTTCATTGTCCTTTTTCACAAAATCATGAAAGATTTAACAGATACATAAGCATACAATTTAAGCAATGTATTTTAAGTTGTGGATTTATTTTCTAAGATTAGTCTGCATACATCATACATTTTTGTTTCCAAAACATCCATTCTCAAGCAACTATTTTCCTTCCTATTAATCACAGAATGGGTTGGAAGGGACCTCAAAGATCATCAGGTTCCAATCCTCCTGCCACAGGCAGGGTTGCCAGACGCTAGATGAAGTACTAGATCAGGCTCCACAGGGCCCCATTCAGCCTGGCCTTAAACATCTCCAGGGACGGGGCACCCACAGCCTCTCTGGACAGTTTGTGCAAGCACCTCACCACCCTCTCAGTGAAAAATTTCCCCCTTGAATCAAACCTAAAACTTCCCTCCTTTAGTTTAAAACCATTCCCCTTTGTCCTATCACTATCAACTCATGTAAAAAGTTGATTTCCCTCACGTTTATCAACTCCCTTTAAATACTGGAATGCTGCAGTGAGGTCTTCCCACAGCCTTTTTCAGCCTCCAGACAGAACAAGACCAGCTCCTTCAGTTTGTCCTTGTAGGAGAGGTGCTCCAGCCCTCCTCTGGAGCCTCTCCCAAGGCTCCACACCTTTCCTGTGTTGGAGGCCCTAGACCTGGATTCAGTACTCCAGTTGGGGTCTCATGAGAGCAGAGTGGAGAGGGACAATCACCTCCCTAGCTCTGCTGGCTACCCTACTTCTAATGGAGCCCAGGATATTGTTGGCCTTCCAGGCTGCAAGCGCACACTGCTGGCTCATGTTAAGTCTTTCATCTACCAGAACTCCTAAATCATTCTCAGCATGATCACTCTCAGTAATTTCATCCCTCAGTCTGTATATGTATCTGGGATTACCTTGACTGAAGTGCAAAACCTTGCACTTTGCCTTGTTGAAACTCATTAGGTTTACGTGGGCCTATGTAGCGATCAGAAGGACTAACGCAATGGAAATAGCATTACAAAAGGCGGAAGGAAAATACAGCACTCACCCAGATCGGAAGACTTTGGGCTCGCAGGAAAAGACTCCCACCAAGGAGGGATCTCCAGGAAGAGATCCTTCCTCAGGGGCAGTCAGCCCTTAAATGAGGACTAAGAGGGGTGGAGCCAGGCTCCACCCCTTCTGGTTGTACAGGTGAATTGCCTTCACCTGTGCTCCCAGGGCTGACTGGGTCTTTCCTCCAGGTGCTCAATCAGTGGTTCAGGCCATGACTCAGCAGTTCCCATACACTCCACCCCTTCATGGCATGAACCAATGAAGGAGTCAGCTGGAGGGTGAGCCTTCCCTGATACAGGGATCTGACACACCACAACAATTATACAATTGCCCGTCGCAATGCAGGTTGACACAATGTGAGACGATTGATGATCGGTTTGTGGTTGAGATTCATATTGTCTCATGGGCCAGTGCTCAATGACATTACTGGAGGCATGCAGTTGTTTGGTGCAGGTCCATCTCATGCTCCACCAGTCCCACATAGGCCATCACCGGATGTCGTGCTTGATCTCACAGCAACACTGGAACGCTCCGATGACATTTCGCTCCTTCTGGTGATCCTAGAGACTCAGAAGACTCACGGGGAGTAATACAGGTGTTTCAATGGTACCAAGAGGGGGAGGTCTGCCTTCCATGGCAAGATACAGGCCGTATTCCTGTCTTGGGTCAACACTTCGGCTTGCACTGGGGCATGTCCCGGCCGTCTGTACCACACTCTTTGGCCAGATATCTGTGGCTGCATAACTATATCAGGTACCAAAGGGGGGGTCCTGATCTGCCAGAAGGACATGATGATGGTCCCCTTAGCAATGAAGACCGGAACGTTGACCACGATGTTAGTAGGCCATGTACCAGTCACTGGAGGGACTACCGAACCTCCCACCTCCAATAATCTCCCCCAAAGCGAAATAGGCCACACCACCTTGGTCCTACTTGCACCTTCCAAGGCCATTCTATTCTATGGGTACCGGGCTCTAGATTCTCAGGGGCAGGGAGCAGAAGGTGTCATGGTTTTGTGATTTACGGTTATTGGTATTCTACATCATAACATCATGTAGTGAATGTACCTGGTTCTCAGAAGAGTAGGACTACTACATTCCCCACGGTACTTTTCTCCTCTGTTACCATTTTCCAGCCAGAGGGAAAAGATAAAAGCTCGCAGTATAAAAACTTGCAGATCACGAGACCTTGTCCCTTTTTCCGCTGTCTCTCATCTTGGCAGCACCTCGCTCTCCAGCTGTCTTATCACCGGTAGTAGAGTAAGGCCTACCTTGATTTTGGGACATTTTCTCTCTCTGTATTGGATTTATCAGCTTAAATTGTAATTATATTGTATTATAGTGTGTTGTTTTGCATTCCGGTATCTTATTTAGTAAATTAGTTTGTTTCTCCTCAGATTGTTGCAGCTGTTCTTTGCTCTCAGGGCCATCTCCTTACCCTTTTTCCCTTTTCCCGGGGCGTGGACCCGTGGGTCCCCTGTCCCCTTCGTCACGGAACCGGGCCAAACGCCCGTAAACCGTTGACAGAAGGTTATTTTCATTGCCAATTTGGGGTCTTAGTCGATTGTCGGTGCCCGTAATTTGGATCCTAAGAGGGGAGGCCCATGTTGTCTGTAGCATCTTCAGGGCACTGGGTCTGTCATCTCTAGGCCTTTCATTCAGGTCCCGCAGGGTTTCATAGAGTCTCTTTGTCCACCCCTGCAGGGACTGAGAGTCTGTCTTCAAAGCAGCCTTCAGGATGCCATTATAACGTTCAATGAGGCCCGCTCCTGTTGGATTATAGGGCAGATGAAATCACCATTCAATGTTGTTCTCCTCTGCCCAGTGCTGTATCATCACGCCCGTGAAGTGTGTACCCTGGTCGCTCTCGATGACCTGTGGAGTCCCATATACCACCATTAATTTGGTTAAAGCCTTGATGGTGTAGGCCTGGTTTGCTTTTGGTACTGGATAGGCCTGCATCAGTCCACTTGCCGTGTCAACACAAGTTAATGCATATCTGGCCCCCTCAGATCGTGGGAGAGGGCCTATATAATCAATTTGCCACCGCTGGAGAGGGTTATGTCCTCTGGCAAGGTGGGCAGTCGTCTCTGGCAAGGCTTTTGGTCTCATTCTCGAGCAAGCTTCGCAATTATGACATGCCTAGATGATATCTGACATAGTTATGGGCAGCCCCCATGCCTTTGCAGCTGCCCACATTCTCTTCTGTCCAGCATGTCGCAGCTTCTGGTGTAGCCAGTGGGCGATGTTCTCGGAAGGAGAGTTCTCAATCCAACGTACTCGAGCCAGCGTGTCGGCCTCATCATTTCCTGGTGACTGCAGGGGGTGATGTCCAGAAATGTGGTAGATGTGTACAGTTATATGTTTAATCACAGTCCATATGTCTAACCACATCTCCTTGCCCCAGATCGGTCGGGCGTGGATGGTCCAGTCTTGGGTGGCCCACTGTGCGATCCAAAGAGTGAGCCCACGATACACAGCCCAACTATCTGTGCAGATGTTCAGTGCACTGTCACCAGGTTCCTTGGTGATAACCATCCACACGGCTCGCAATTCTGCCCACTGGCTACTTTGACCATCCCCCTCTTCAAACCAGATTGTGTCAGTGGAGGGATGGTATGCCACTGCTCTCCACTTGCTCGGGTTGCCTTTGCTGAACCCATCCGTATACCAGGCATCTTCAGGAATGGGATACTTCCCCTCCTGAACAGGACTCTTCTCCGGTGGAGCGACCGTTGTTTCTTTCGGTGCATCGCAGTGATACGTCACTGGGCCTAAGATCTTTTGAAGTTGTTCTTTCAACGGTGATGAAGACAAACTGCTCCTCTGGCTGAGATAGGCGACCCATCGTGCCACTGTCTGTGCTTGGGCCACCCCTGTCTTAGGAAGGTGGGTCAGATCTTTCACCCACCCCTGAATTGGCAAGGTGGTCTTAACTGTGACCTCAGATGTTTGGGTTATTGGCTCTACCGCCTGTAATACAGAGTAGGCAGCCAATAACTGTTTCTCGATCATGCTGTATCTTTCCTCCGCTCCGTGCCAGACCTGAGACCAGAACCCAATCAGGGTCCGAACACAACTCTGGCGTTGCCACAGGCCCCAGCCAAAGCTGTCCTGAGTGACATGAACATAGAATTCAGCTGGGAGGGTAGGATCAAATATACCCAGTGCCTGGGCTTGTTTAACAGCCAGTTTTGCCTGTTGGAAAACCTCATGTTCTGTTCTCCCTCAGTCCCATAGTTGCCCCTTCTTTGTGAGTCTATATAACGGCCTCAGCAGCTGCGCTAAATGAGGTATAAAGGAACGCCAATATCCCAATATACCCATATTGGGTACGGCTGCGTGAACAGGCGGCGTGACCTTATTTAATTCTCTGTAGTCTACCGTCATTCTCCATGTGCCATCTGACTTCCGCACTGGCCATATGCAGGTCTTATGATCCCAGCTTTTTCTAATTCCTGCACAGTCCTTGATATTTCATCTTGCCCCCCCCCCGGGAGTCTATACTGCCGCACATTAGTGATCCGGCGTGGTTCTGGCAGGCAAATAGGCTCATGCTTCGCGTGGCCTCTCAATATCGCCT
Organism: Numida meleagris; assembly: GCF_002078875.1. Taxonomy (NCBI): domain Eukaryota; kingdom Metazoa; phylum Chordata; class Aves; order Galliformes; family Numididae; genus Numida; species Numida meleagris. Next base: position 32,533,106 of record NC_034412.1, on the reverse strand, counting down.
GCACCGCCCGGATACTAATACACCTCTGTCGGAGTCTGAACTCTCCAACAGTTGTCGGGAGAGCCAGACCCCATAAAATGTCTATGCCCAAGATGTACTCTGGGACTGGAGCAATAGACACCTTATACTCCCGGGGCAGGAGACGCCCAACCCCCAGTTTCAACCACGCCTGGGTAACTGGAATGGTCTGTCCCCCGAAGCCACCGATCATTGCTCTATCCCCATTAAACTTAGTCAGATCCCCATAAATAATTGACGTTTCCACGCCTGTGTCAACCAATGCCATAACCCTTTGTATGTTCTTTCGGGACCAAAAAATGGTCAGCTCAACATAGGGCCTCCGGTCCCATCTGGAGGCCCTAGTTACATGGGGACTAATATCCCCTATCAAGCCATGAATTGGGCGAGAGCCAAGTCTTTTTCCTCAGGTGGCTCGGGCATCGTAGCCCGAGTCACCTGGGGTGGCTTTTTCCTTTTATTAGGGACTATAAAGACCTCTAGGTTCCAAGTGTTTTCTGGTATTCGTTCAATAATTCGTATCCCTGTTCTTTTGGAGGTACTTTGAAATTTTTGATCGTCCCTCAGTTGTTTCCATAATTGAAGCAAAACATGATTAGGTTGGCGATCAATTTTAGCAAAAGCCACCCCTGCCCTTATGAGGTCATTAAACATCTGTTTACGGGATACCCGTATGGGGCCCGATCGGGGTGCCTGTGGGGCAGCTTTTCCAGTTTTAATTACTGGATATACCTCAGCCCCTTCTACTGTCCTAATATTATGCCTTGCCCTTAAGCGCTCCGTCTCCCCCAGATCAGCCGCCAACTGGGCAGCCTGCTGAACAATGGCCTCTGAGGCCACCAAGGGGTTCAATATAGATAACAGTGTGCCATAATAGTGGGAGGGTGCCTGCTGTAAAATTAGGTCCCTCATTCCAGCCGAGAATTTTACTAAGTCAGGACTTTCAAAGGCATCCTCATAAATGGCCTCTTTCATTCCTAGCTCACGAATATACGTTTGGAGGTCCTCCAAGGAGGACCATAAACCTGCATGCACCGGAATATCGGCCTTATTAGGCCAAATGATACAGCATGCCGCCATCAGCCAATCCATTAAGGTATGATTCTCCTCATTATGTTGCATGGTGGCATACAGCCTTTGTCTAAGGGCAGGGTGAGAGATAATGGCTGCGAGCTTGGAAACCTCTGGTCCATTGACCACAACACTCTCTGCCCCCATGTCCCATAATCGGAGTAACCAATCCCGTACACTTTCCCTTGGTTTCTGCCAAAATTGTTGCACCAAAACCATCAATTCAGACGCTGTATAGGGGCGAGCTGTTACATGGAGATGGGTTTGGGCAGGGGGCCATTGGTCAGGGGGCACCCCTGCTGGTCTGTCCTGTATCTTTTTTGTTTTTTTTTTTTTTTTGCGTCACTACAGGTCGGATCTCAAAGGGATCCACCTCAAGTGGGGCTTCGAGATCCGATCTAGAGATTTTCCCTGTTGGATTACCCAGGTCTACTGGTTCAGGGCCCTGAGTATTTTCCAATGCAATATTCCGTATTTTCTTTAAGGGGAAAGTTAGACTTGATTTTTTCCCTGTCAATAGGCCAAGCTCTTGCTCGAGTTTCTCAATGCGATCACGCAGTAGCTGGTTCTCGTTTTCTAAGGCATTATTTGAAAGTTCTGCACGATTTAGAGCCATTAAGAGGGGCCATGCTACGGTGGATGCAGCCAGTCGGCGTTCCTTTGTAATCAGGATATCTTTATCTAATCCATAAAAATATTTTGCCACGCCAGACAGTGATTGGGAAATATTTCCACTATCCCGTAAGGGACCCCAGTTTTCAATTATGGCTGCCAGTTCATAGAAGGGTGAACCCAGAAATCCTGGGATGTGCCCCGACAAGGTTTTATCTAGAGGGACGATGTTCTCCCCCTTGGCCCACTTAAAGACATTCAAAAGGAAGGCCATTTCAATATTATGGCCTGCCTAGCTTGCCAAATGTAGCGATCAAAAGGACTAACGCGATGGAAATAGCATTACAAAAGGCGGAAGGAAAATACAGCACTCACCCAGATCGGAAGATTTTGGGCTCACAGGAAAAGGCTCTCACCAAGGAGGGATCTCCAGGAAGAGATCCTTCCTCAGGGGCAGTCAGCCCTTAAATGAGGCCTAAGAGGGGTGGAGCCAGGCTCCACCCCTTCTGGTTGCACAGGTGAATTGCCTTCACCTGTGGTCCTGGAGCTGACTGGGTCTTTCGTCCAGGCACTCAACCAGTGGTTCAGGCTGTGACTCGGCAGTTCCCATACAGCCCACCTTTCAAGTTTATCAAGGTCCATGTGGATGGCATCTCTTCCCTCTGCCGTATCAACTGCACCACCCAGCTTGGTGTCATCAGCAAAATTGCTGAGTGTGCACTTGATCCTATCATCTATGTCACTGATTAAGACGTTAAAGAGTACTGATTCCAAGACAGACCCCTGGGGGACATCGCTCATCACTGGCCTCTACCCAGACATAAAGCCATTGACCACAACCCTCTGGCTGCAACCTTCCAATCAATTCCTTATTCACTGAATAGTCCACCCTTCAAATTCATATCTCTCCAGTTTTGAGATAAAGATGTGTGGGACCACACCAAAGGCCTTGCAGAAATCCAGGTAGATGGCAATAGTTGCCTTCCCTTTGTCCACCAATGCCGTCACTCCATCATAGAAGGCCACCAGATTGGTCAGGCAACATGCCATCAGATATGAGCAAGCGCAATTTTTTTTCACTATCTGAGAAATGTCTGTCGATATTGAACAAAGTCTTATCAGTCTGGTATCAGGAAACATGTAAATTTTCAGTCACCTGTAAATGAATTTGATTTATATATTGTTTCTGCTTTTTTAAGTAAGATTATGACCTAAGCCATCAAATTTCACCTTTAACTTACTGCAGATAGGCAGTAACAGTAAGACACAAAGTCACAGATCACAGTGATGGAAAGCCTTTCAATACAGGGTGTTTTACCTTGTAAGGGATCTTAATTTGACTATTAAGAAGCTTCTTTCCTAGACAAAAAATCCTTACTCTTCTCCCCAGGAAACAAAAATATATTCAGAATGGAAGGCAGACTTTCAATATCTAGCAAACAACATCTTCCGTACCTCAGCCCAGTACAAACTTCAGAGTGTAACACATTAACAAGGCCCTTGCAAATTTACTTTACTGCAGCACATGGGTAGAGAAAATAATGAACTGATGGTGATTAGGGAGGAAGTTATTTCACAGGTCTCATAACCCTTTCAAAAATAGTTGCATCCTTTACTTTTACCACCCTCATCACCCTAAACCATATGTAGTCTAGCACCTCCTGGCCACTTGCCTTTCCCCTAAAAATCCAGACATTTAAATATCTTACAACATTTAATAATCCTACATTTTAAAAGTCTGTTTTCTTGATGTCAACTCTACCTCCCTTACTTGACTAGCAAGAGCACCCTAATAGAAGCAAACTAGGAGAAGCCCTACGTGGAGCTCAGCCTCCTCTTTGTAACTGACAGTACAACAGTCATCTATCTACTGACGCTCTTTTCTTCAAGACAGACAAAAAGAGAGAAAACTTCAGTGGGAGGCAGCAGTTTAGAAACTTGACATTTCAGTGCACGATGTTCACTTTCATCAGCAATAAGCTCTTGAGTTTAATACTGAAAAATAATGAAGAATAGCAAAATCAAAACTGACACTGTGTCTGCTTAGACTCATGTTGCCTATATGCTCCCATGGAGTAGAATAATTTTATCACTTTTTTTAAAGCATTTTGCCAGTGAATGAAACATACCTTTAATGAGAAATACTCTTTGCCTATTGTAGTTAATTCGATTTTTACAAAGAAAACACTATATTAATTGGTATCTCCCTAAGCAATATGTTATGTTAGTACCCTACAACGCTAAATAAGCCAGAGGGGGAAACTCATATTGTGACACACTGCAACTAATCACACCATCCAGACACACTCATATGAAAAGAACCAACAGTACTTTTTGCAAATACATTTTCTGTTCCCTGGTAAGAAAAAAAATCACACTAAGGCTACCAAATAAATTCTCTTTGAAGCTCTTCAAGGCTTACAGAAGTTGAACTATTCTGGTGTTTAGCTTTGTGTTATTCTTGTGGCTCTTTCTCTAGTCTTCTCTCTTTTATATTTCCATCCTCCAAGAGCTTGAAGCTGTGTGAAAATGAAAATATATTTTTTCACTTACTAAAGGTGTATGTATGTATGTATTGGTATACTTACTATGGATGTACACATGAGCATGCTTTCCATTCCACATCAGTTACTGCTGTTTTCCTCTACTTATTTCTCTTGATGCATCAGGAAATTATATATATATATATTATAAGAAAATGAAGACAACAAAAATGGAGAAAAGTAACACTATTCAATAACAGCAAATGACTGATATTTGTCTGGAAGTTTGAAGACCTAAAGCAGGTACTTAGGCACAGATAATTGGACTTGGGTCTCTGCCAGTCTAGCTTCCAGCCAAGTCCACTCTCCTTGATTTCCTAAGAAAAGGGAATCAGTCAGTTTCTTTCATTTTAACATGAATTTGTATCATAAATCTACCACTACAAAACGGATATAGTGTCACAGAAAGTTTGTTTCAAAGAATATTCATTTGCAGAATAAAATGTTTAAATAAAAATTCCAGCCACCATTACACATCCTTTTAGAAAAAAGTGAAATAATTCCATGCTTACAATACTACTTTATAGACAAATTTGAATACCACATTCTCATAACACAGTTGAAAAACATGAAGAAGAGATTCTTAAAGATTCTTCATGAAATGGTCGTTAATGTTTATAAACAATTAAGGAGAATTTTAAAAAACTTTAACATTTGAATACATTGATTCAGATAGAATGCAAACAAAAAACTCAAACACACACACACACACACACACACACACACACTCCCACTCCTCCAAAAGAAAAATAGCAATCCCCTCATGCTTCCCCCAACAAAATGCGATGTCATTTTGATTTGCACAGTGTACGCAGAGCCAGTATATCCTTCCAGCTCAGTTACATTCCTGCTGAGGTCCTGCAGCCTACTGAAACCAAAATTGCTCTCCTAGGATCTACAACTAGCTGTGGGAAAGGCAAAAATAAAAAATATTGACCACATTCACTATTTCACAGGTAGCTGCTCTTTATTTTTCAGTGATTTTTCAGATTTTACTCAGATTTTTATTTCAGCAGAGCTAGGGTGGTCTTGTTGCATTGTTTTCCTCCCACTTTTTGGTTCAAGAGCCAACGTCATTCATTCAGCATTTTTTCTATTTCTTTCCATAGAGTTCTATCACCTTCCTTTTTTTCAATACCTTTTCTATTATATTTTCTTTTGTCTTATGTGCATCTCTTACGAAAAGGTACGTTTTTTTTTTCCTTTAGGGAGCTTTAAGTTCTGGGTTGTTTTTTTTTTTGCCACCAGCGGAAGGAATACGTATACTACTGTGACTACAGCGTGCACCATTTTGTCTACATTGTGTTTTAGTCAGTAGTTGGAAATTAATTTAAAAAAAGTCTGTGGAAAAAAACTTGACAGATTGCTATAAGAGGAATATATTAGTAATTGCTACCCTTATAACAATAACAATCCAATAACAATTTATGCTTTTTGACCTCCCTACTGTAACTGAAATAATTTGATCTTTTGATTGTCTTTCTAATTTCCAGTTTATATATATTTCTGGCGAATTTACAACTGTGAGATATTTTCTATTATTCCTTTGTTAAAGCTGTTCATCCTCAATATTTACCACTAAGATAAAATTTTAAGCTTTATATTCTTAAACTTCTGTCATGGTTTTATGATTTTCGGTTATTGGTATTCCACATCATAACATCATGTAGTGAATGTACCTGGTTCTCAGAAGAGAAGGACTACTACAGTCCCCACGGCACTTTGCTCCTCTGTTACCATTTTCCAGCCGGAGGGAAAAGATAAAAGCTCGCAGTATAAAAACTTGCAGATCACGAGACCTCGTCCCTTTTTTCCGCCGTCTCTCGTCTTGGCAGCACCTCGCTCTCCAGCCGTCTTATCGTCGGTAGTAGAGTAAGGCCTACCTTGATTTTGGGACATTCTCTCTCTCTGTATTGGATTTATCAGCTTAAATTGTAATTATATTGTATTATAGTGTGTTGTTTTGCATTTCGATATCTTATTTAGTAAATTGTTTGTTTCTCCTCAGATTGTTGCCGCTGTTCTTTGCTCTCAGGGCCATCTCCCTACCCTTTTCCCCTTTCCCCTTTTCCCGGGACGTGGGCCCTTGGGTCCCCCGTCCCCTTTGTCACGGAATCGGGCCTAACGCCCGTAAACCGTTGACATTTTTTGGTGGAGAATGCGGGCAAAATAATGTCATGGTTTTATGATTTTCGGTTATTGGTATTCCACATCATAACATCATGTAGTGAATGTACCTGGTTCTCAGAAGAGAAGGACTACTACAGTCCCCACGGCACTTTGCTCCTCTGTTACCATTTTCCAGCCGGAGGGAAAAGATAAAAGCTCGCAGTATAAAAACTTGCAGATCACGAGACCTCGTCCCTTTTTTCCGCCGTCTCTCGTCTTGGCAGCACCTCGCTCTCCAGCCGTCTTATCGTCGGTAGTAGAGTAAGGCCTACCTTGATTTTGGGACATTCTCTCTCTCTGTATTGGATTTATCAGCTTAAATTGTAATTATATTGTATTATAGTGTGTTGTTTTTGCATTCCGATATCTTATTTAGTAAATTAGTTTGTTTCTCCTCAGATTGTTGCCGCTGTTCTTTGCTCTCAGGGCCATCTCCCTACCCTTTTCCCCTTTCCCCTTTTCCCGGGACGTGGGCCCTTGGGTCCCCCGTCCCCTTTGTCACGGAATCGGGCCTAACGCCCGTAAACCGTTGACAACTTCTAAAGCTAGATGCTTTGTTTTCTTATTTAGCCTACTGGAAACAGCACCATGTCACAACAGATAGACTGTATACAGTTATGAACAGTGAAGTCCATTCCTTCTGCTTTGTATTCCCCTAAGCAAAGTGATAAAAATATTTAGAGTGTGGTAAAGATAAGAAGCAACTGAAGAGCTTGCAGAGGCTACACAGAACAATCAGAGAGAAGGGGGAAAAAAAAGAAAAAAGAACAGTAAAAAACCTCATACTTGGGTCTAATGTCAGTGACAATTATTTTAAACAATGCACCAGGCAGTGAAAATTTGGAAAGAAAATGACTAGATCACAAGAGAAGTCCTTCCTTCTTGGCCACCACCATCTCCTAAAACGTTCAAGATCCATAATGCCATTGGGCCTTTCATTCGTTCAAGACTGTTTTGGTCTCCTTGCTTCTCAAATCTGTGCCAGACACACTCCAATAGTGCCAATAATCTTCTTCAATTTAAATCAAGTCAGTTGAGACACAAAACTTCTGGGAGCTGTGGAATCTACAGAGATTGCAGATTATATGTTTTTACTTGGGCAAAGAGAGATTTTACATTTTTATTTCCTCTCAATGTATATCAGAACATAAACATTCAAGGCAGTCAGTACTGTATGTACATTTGTACATGCACACATGCTTTTAAGATAAACCAAACAAGAATTAATATTTCAGATTCTTTACCTGCTTATCTATAATTAGCTTTACTAAGTGTACACAGTTCTTCATTTTAGAAGTTACTGAAATACTTAAAAGCGAATGCTTTTTTTTTTTTTTGGCACTGGACTAAAATTTTAAAAAATATATTCAATATCACTGCTAATGACTTCTGTCTATAAAAATTCTCTAAAGCTGACTTGCACCTAGACTTTCATACAAATTAATTGCTTAGAAGAAAGGAATCATGGTCTAAGCTGCAATATATTAGAGAGATTAATATGTGATTGATAGATGGTGCAGCAATGGCCATATTTTTCCTTCCCTTTGGAATAAAGTCAACTTAGAAATGACATCTCTGAATTACAGGGTTTCCTGAAGGTTAAGCCATTTAGGAGAAAAAAAATATCATTTAAAATGTGCAGATTTTTATTACAAATCTTACTTTCATTCCAGGTTGAGTGGCTTTTAATGATGAGCCCCACACAGAAAAAATAAGATCACAAGTATGTATTTGCTGTTGTAATGTTCCAGTGCACAGAAAAGAAAGATGCTGTCATTACTGCAAACACACGAACTTTGATTATACTTCTTAAAGCAATTTCTAAAGTGTAAAATAAAGTGCAAGAGGCTATATTAAATGCTTCATTGAGTTTTAATCAAAGGGAGAAATTATATTTCTATTTGTTATTTATCTATCTTCAAAATATGAGTAATATTTATAGTGATAATTGTTGAATTTCTGTAATGGTTAGCATTAAGTATGTCTAGATATTAATACAATTTATTTTTAATGAAATGCCAGTTCAGTACAGAAATTCACTGATATACAGACCCTGCAATTCTGTGTTATAAGCTTTAAAAGCTAAACTCACTTTTGCTGAAACATGCTTTAGCAAGTAAAATATTAATAAAAAAATAATGTTATATTGAAGTTCTATTTTTGCTATCACCATAATACTGTTATATTTCTTATTGCATTAGCTAAGTCAACATATTGCTATAGCACACTTACACAATCCTGAATTATAAAGGTATTACTTAGTTATTTTGAGTTGATTAAAAAATGTAAAGGGCAATTTTATTTTCACAACGCAACAAAAACATGAAAAATCAGATTTTAATAAATGAATGTTTATAGGTTATTCAAAAGTAATTCTACAATATCAACATCCTATCCAAATACGGAAGGTAGAACAACACTCCACTTTCAAAATGCTTAGATGTTTGAAAGTGAAAATGAGAAAGAACATAGTAAGAAAAAAAGGAAAAAAAAGAATAATTAATTAACATTTAATCAAATGGCTTAAATAAGGTATCACCTCTGTGCCTGGCAAGATCATGCAGTAGATCCTCCTGAAGGCCCTACTAAGGCACACGAAAAACACAGACGAGGTGATTGGTGGTAACCAACACGGCCTCACCAAGGGCAAATCGTGCCTGACAAACTTGGTGGCTTTTTATGATGGAGTTACAGCATGAGTGGATAAAGGAAGAGCAATTGATGTCATCTACCTGGACTTGTGCAAAGTGTTTGACACTGTCCCACATGACATCCTGGTCACTAAATTGGAGAAAAATGGATTTGATGGAGGGACCACTCACTGGAAAAGGCATTGGCTGGGTGGTCACACTCAGAGAGTTGTGGTCAACAGCTCAGTGTCCAAGTGGAAACTGGTGATGAATGGCATCACTCAGGGATCGATGCTAGGACCAGTATTATTTAACATCTTTGTAGACAACATGGACAGTGGGATTAAGTGCACCCTCAGCAAGTTCGCAGACGACACCAAGATGAGTGGTGCAGTTGACACGCTAGAAAAAAGGGATGTCATACAGAGGGACATGGACAGGCTAGAGAGGTGGGCCCATGCCAACCTCATGAAGTTCAACAAGGTCCTGCATCTGGGTCGGGGCAATCCCAAGCACAGATACAGGCTAGGTGGAGAATGGTTTGAGAGCAGCCCTGAGGAGAAGGATTTCGGAGTGTTGATTGATGAAAGATTCAACATGAGCCAGCAATGTGCACTTGCAGCTCAGAAGGCCATAGTGTTCTGGGCTGCATTGTTGCTATCCCCTCCCGCGGCTGTCCATCTTCCCGAGACTGTCCATGCTTGCTTGGACGAAGTCTCTCAGTCACCGATGCAGTGGAAGCAGATCTTGTTTATTCCCCAGGACACTCCCGGTATTATACCCGTACAACCGACCGCATTCGCGACACGTGCTGGTTTCGTAACTTCTCTCCAATCACAGCCTCGATCACGCGCTGTGCACAAGGCTCCGCATCCAATCACAGTCTCGGTCACGCACTGTGCATGAGGCTCTGTGTCATGGGCTGCCCACCCTCCTTCTGGTTGGTTCTTCTGTTTTCTAAATCCTTCTTTGACTTTCCCAGCTTTTGGAGCTTCCGGGTTCATTCGGTCACATGCGCAGGTGCAATAGCTATTCTTGCGTAGCGACATTGAGTACTAATGAGCAGCTATTGCTTAATAAGCAGCCGTTAGACCCACACTGCATCAAGAGAAGCGTAACCGAGGTCGAGAGAGGTGATTCTGCCTCTCTACTCTGCCCTCGTGAGACCCCATCTGGAGTACTGCATCTAGTTATGGAGTCCCCAACACAAAAAGGACATGGAGTTGTTGGAGCAGGTCCAGAGGAGGCCCACAAAGATGATCAGAGGGCTGGAGCACCTCCCTTGTGAGGATAGGCTGAGTGCTGGGGATCTTCAGCCTGGAGAAGAGAAGGCTCCAAGGAGACCTTATAGCAGCCTTCCAGTACCTGAAAGGGGCCTACACAAAAGCTGGAGAGGGACTTTTTATAAGGGCATCCAACGACAGGATGAGAGGAAATGGCTTTAAACGAGAAGAGGGTAGATTTAGACTAGATATTAGGAAGAAATTCTTTACTGTGAGACACTAGAACAGGTTGCCCTGCGAGGTTGTGAATGCCTCCTCCATGGAAGCATTCAATGCCAGGCTGGATGGGGCTTTGAGCACCTTGATCTAGTGGGAGGTGTCCCTGCCTACAGCAGGGGGGTTGGAACTAGATGATCTTATAGGTCCCATCCAACCAAAACCATTCTATGATTGTATGATGCTAAATTATAGAGCAATTAATTAAAATAAATAAATAATCAGTGAAAATTACTGACTTCACATAAAATGAAATTTTGAACATTTTCTCTAAATTGTTCTATTTATTTATATTTTTCCTCCATTTAACAACATAATTGATTGAAACAAGTTCTTTAAGAAATTACACGGTGAATAATATTCTTCAACTGCATGCATTTTGACTTAGAGATGTTAACCTACCCTGGTATAAGAATTGTTCCAAGAATATCAGCAAAACTACTCTCATGGCAGAAGTTACAACTTCAGTAATATACACATGAAATAAACTCTGACTCATGTAAAAGTAGAGAAGGTCAGCTGCATTTTACGCTTTATCTTAAACACTACTTCTGTATTTAACACATTCTCTATTTATAAACCTAATGTACTTGTAAACAAAATCTTATAAAATCACTCTCTTACTCTGGCTACAGTGATTACAGTGTCTTCAGTTACAGAAGGATAAAATGGGATACGGTGTAAATCAGCACTGACTTTTATAGAACTACACTAGTCCATGCCAGATTAAAATCTGGATTTCATCAGAAATTTTCAACTGTAGGAGGAAACAATAATGAAACAAAGCTTCTTCATCACTAATTAAATATTAAAAATAATAATAGCTACAGTCAAGGGGAACAAGAGGCTACAGCACAAGTTTTGGCTGAGTTTTAATGAAAATTAACTCAAAAGTCAGGCTGAGTTATAATGAAATTATAGAATGCAATACCAAAGATGATTCAGAAAACAGAAAAATTCTGAAAGGCTAATGAAAGTGCCATCTAAATAATACCTGGCAAGAGTAGTATGAAAACCACATCTGTTGCTGGGAATTGGATCTCCTCTTTGAAGAGGAAAGCTACCTTTGGTTATTTGTTGTGGCTGTCATGAAATGAAACATGAAAGTAAAACCGAAATTCACTGTCATATTCCAAATCCCAAGAGACTACCCTCAAAGTGCCTCCTGGTTATAGGAATACAAGATTTCTTTGCATATTATGAATATATGAGAAAGAGGCATGCTACATCAAAGGCTCTGAGGTTTGGACTTAAAATTCTCAAGATATCAAAACTTCTCACTTTCAGTGAATGGAGATAAACTAAAATGGTGCAACTGATGGAATTTAAACATGACTTTTCATAACTTTAAATGAATTGAACTCAGCAGCTGAATCTGTTTTTAAATTTACTCGGTTTTGCAAATCAATATGAAAACTTCTATTTTGGATGTAATCTGGCTGATGTAATTACACTAAGAAAGTGGTTACTCTCTTTTCCATTTGGAACCATGTTGTCTACTGTAACGCTCCTGCCTTACTTACACAGAAATAACCGTGTCCATTGGCAATTTTTTTTCCCAGAATTCTACTGAATTATCCAAGATTATTTTTTCAGACATGGGGCAACTCAAAAACAATAAATCAGTCTCCCAAAATGATGAGGTCCTTGTACAGGAGCTCTACATCAGCGAATTTCTAACATTTGATATTCTTGTTCATGGTTGCAAAATATAATGGAAGAAAGGAAAATTGCTCCGCTATTCCTCGTCAGCTGATGAAAACCATCAGAGTAACGCAAAAGTTTGCATATCTTAAATAGTATATAGTTGTGATAACAGTCTAATTATTCTGATAATAGTTACAAGGTTGAAGACTAAAATAACTAAGTGTCCAATTGTACTAAACCTAATAGAATTTTGAGAGAGACTTCCATTTCATACATGTTCATTATTTTAAGAAATAAACTAGATGTCTGTATAAAGTATTAATAATGAAAGAGTAAGCAATGAAATTCACCATCCAGAAATACTTTGTCAGTAACTCAGAATAGCAAAAGCTGTATCTAATTGTTAGGCTTACAAAAAGGGATGCAAGACTTTCTGATTCTGTGACTATTTCAGACCTGGAATGTCGCAGATGTGAGGTAATATGATCACCAGTGTCATAGGGAATTGCTAGCAATCTGACAAGTAACATTTAACAGATCTGGTTTTAATAATTTTCAAAGAGCAGCCAGCATCTGAAATTCATTGTATAAACAACATTAAAATAGGAGGGGAAGAAAAGAAAGAAGGAAAAAAAAACTTAAAAGGCAGTCCTGACATTTTATTTGTGAATTATAGTTTATGGACTTGAGAGCCTGTATGAAGGAGAAAGGCAAATTACTATCCATTTCTTAAACAATCTTAGAGACAAGATAACTCTGCCTCTAAAAGATACTCTTTTCACTCAAGGATTAAGACTTATTTTTAAGGTATGTTTCAAACCCTGCACTCTCCCCTGACTGACTGTTTACTGCCTGAGTTGGCTGTAGAATTGATGCCCCACATATGCCAGAAGCACATCTATTTTAATAGCTCTCTAATGAAATTCCCTTTGAAGATAGTATCCCAAATTCTGGGAACAAGTTCCTTGCAGCACTTCTTCTATCAGCAGTCTCTCTTTTTCTATGAGGTAGTGACATGAGATCACCCAATATCATCACAGGTCAGCTACGTTTTGGTTGTTTTCCCTTTCATTGTAGCATGGTTTATAAACATCCAACTCTGCACTCTAACATTACACAAGGTGCAGAAAGAGTTAGAGCTGCTAAAAATACATGTATAGTTAAGCCTGTAATTATGAATTTTATCAAGTCTTTGCCAAATTTAAGAATAGCATACAAGTTACTCTCTTTGCCAGTAGACTAGCAAAAGAAAAAAAAAATCACAAACAACTAAAAAGCAACCCAGCCACCATTTTCTAGAGCACTACTAAAAGCAAGATCAGTATCTATAGAGTCAGTGAAAGAAGTTAAAAAAGACTTCATGAACAAGATTATTTTTTAACCTTTTAGAAAAAAAAAAAAAGTGGCAGCTTTTCAAGCTGGCAGTACTAAACAAGCCATCTATAAAACCTGAAGCAGTACACAGCTCTCTTCCTGCAGACAAAGCTGGTGTTTCTGCATTGCTCCGCAGCAACATAGTCCTGGAGAGGACAGCACTGAGCTGAGCTTGTGAGGGACACGTTGAAGAGGAGCAGCATTTTTAATGGTTAGAATGCTTATGTACAGTAAGGAGTCTTGTGCTGCATGTACAGGAAGTTATTTTGATACATCAGGAAATTACTCATTCCAGTCATGGATCTGCAGCTAGTAATCATAAGAGTCTAGCTCACGCTTCATTGCTGCTGTGTCTATCAGCAATGTACTTATTCTTATTGCTGGTACTTTCATTTCTTTATGCGTACAACACAAGAAATACAACAGTATTACATACACGTATCAGAAAGACCATGACCACACTTTGAATAACTTTCAACATCCTCTTAAGTGAAGAGAATATCATTAAAAGGACCTTAACATAACTCCCACTTCTGTAACTTTCTACAAATTATCAAACAGTTACCAGGTTTCAGCTTCAGTAGTACTGTACAATCTCCTATGCTGATAAAGTCTGCGCTACTCACCTCTATGTCAAGCCACTGCACTGTTGAAGTGAGACAGATGTACAACCAAGAAACATAAACATGCTCCCTCTTCAGCTACTCCCCGTAACTTGCAAGCCTCAGGTAACCTGTAATTCTCAGAAACAGAGTTAGATAGGGCTGTTAACCAACCGCCACTTCACACCCCACAAGACTTACCTTCAAGGAACAGGTCATTCCTCAAATACTGGAACAGAGTTCCATGGCGACAACGTAGATACCAGCTAACCTACTCCCATAAAATAAAAAGCTGCAAAAACATCCCCAACAGACAAAGATCATGTCCCTTGTGTGGGATGAAATGGGCAGTGCCTGCGTGCACCCGGGGAGGGGTCTATGGTCACGAGTATCCGGGGCGGTCGCGTGTACGGGTATAAATAGCTTTGTTGCGCAGCATTAAATTGGCATTTCGGTGTTACACACTGTGTGTGAGTCCCGTATGCCCCGCACGCAGAGGTGCGGATGGAAGGGAAGCCTTATTACGTTGTCGTAGACAACATCTGGTGACCCCGACGTGATTTTTGGGCGCGAGCAAGGTGCCAAACGGCCGATTTTGGGCGCGAGCAAGGCGCCGGGCGCGAGCAAGGCGCCGAGAAGCCGGAGCCATGATGGGGCTCGGCGTGCAGGAGGTGGTGAGTATGCTGAAATCCTTGGCCAAGGAAGTAGGGATAACACTACATAAGGAGTGCCTCGCACTCCTTCAATGGATGCTGCACAAGCAGTGTGCGGAGTCCCCGACAGACTGTCTGCAGAAAGTGGTTTTAGAGAAGGCGGGTCAGGAGCTATGGGAAGGGGCAAATGCAGGAAATAAGGAGGCACTGGGACTTATCCCTGTGCTAGGGACGGTGAGAAGTGTGATACAGAAAGTGAAAGATGAGTGGCATCTCGATGCCACGGCACGTCAAGTGTTATCGGGGACGCCTGATGACACTGAGACAGCCAAAACCGATGGAGAGCAGGGAAAGGAACGGTCGGAGGGAGAGGAAAACAAGACGGGCAAGTTAGGGGAAGAGACGGGGACGGAAGCTCCACTTTTAGCCCCTTTAGGGGCTCCAAGGCAAGGGCAGGCGACCCCAGGGGTGCAGATCTCAGATGATGGGCAGTTTTGGTCTATGAACCCAAAGGGAACACTGATGTGTTTCCCGAGGGCTCCCGTTCCTTCAGCCCCCTGGCCGGTCCAGGCAGGGACGCCCGCTTTTACAGTGGCACCTCCGCCCTACGGTGCAGCTCCCTGTGGTGCAGCTGCACTGGGCGTAGGTGAGGGAAGGATGCCGAGATCTAGCCCTGTGGAGCAGCCTCTCCCCTCGACCTCAAGGAGGGTTACTAGCTCCAAAGATAGGGTAGAGGGGTCCCAAAGGCGTGGGGCGGATGAAGAGACCAGTTCCTCAGGGGAGGAGGAGGGTCGCCTTTGCATAGACCTGCCATCTGAGGGAGAAAGGAGACGGCGGGGGCGGGCGCGGGACCAAGTTCGTAGGGCCGGTGAGCGCTGGGTTATTTGTGCTCAGGAGTGCATGCTCTCCGGATGCGAGCTTGAGCCCATGCCGCGCTCTTGCTATCCTGTTTTTGTTGGCGGACCCCAGGGTCCCCAGTGGCAACCGGTAGATTACAAAATGCTAATGCAGTTGAGAAAAGAGGTCCAAGAGGGAGGTCTTACCGGATCGCAGGCGCAGGTCCTGTTGGACGCTATTAGTCTTAGTGGCCCGCTGATTTTTGATTGGCGACAGTGTGCACGGGCGTGCCTCACCCCGGCGCAGGTACCGATTTTTGAGGCATACATTCAGGAGGAGGTAGACAGCTTGCGAGCTCATGCGCAGGCAGACCCAGCTCATCCTCTACACAACATCCCAGCGGATGCAATCGCAGGAAAGGGTAATCGGAGTACCCCTCAGGAACAACTGATTTTGCCAGCCACCGTTCTTGTCGCAGCGGCAGACTTGGGCAGGCGAGCGCTTGAGCGGATGCATACGCTTACTAGTGGGTCGCCAAGTTATCTCCATGTTAGACAAAAACCTGGGGAGCATTTCGGCTCCTTTGCAGACCAAGTACAGACAGCTATCTCGAGTAGCAACCTGCCCCTGGAAACACAGGAAATAGTGCTGCGAGAATGTTTACGTTCGAGCGCAGCTCCAGAGTACAAGGCTGCTCTTGCAGCCCTTTCTGCCACAGCCACAGCAGGAGAACTCATAGCGCGTGGCTGCGCTTTCGGTCGAGCACAAGAGGTGCAGCCACTGGCTGTGGTTTTGTCTGAGCAGGTTGCTGGGATAACAGTAGCTTTGCAAGCGATGGCAGTCCAAACCGCACCAGACGTCTGCTTCCGTTGTGGTAAGGGAAGGCATCTTGCTCGCAACTGCTTGCAGGGCCAGGGATAAAGAAGAGGGACAATCTGCCAGCCAGGCTGACGTACCATTGGTTCAAGTTAGTTTTGATTTAGGGAACAGACCCATACTTAAAGCACAAATCTTGATTCAAGGCCTGACACAGCAAAATCCGAACCAGAAAACCATTTCCTTTCTAATCGACTCCGGAGCAGATGTCACCACTACTTCAACGGCGGTGTGGCCCTCTTCTTGTGCCCTGGAAACACTCCCGCGCTCAGTCAGTGTGGTGGGGGGTTTCGTGACGGGCCATCGCAGTCACTATCCCGTCCTCTTTTCATGGGAGGACAATGGGCAGGAGCGGACGGCAGGACCGATTCAGCCTTATGTCCTGGACATCCCACTCTCATTGCTGGGACATGACCTCTTAGCCCTCGCCAGGGCGAGAGTTGTCATAGAGCCCAACATCCAGGTTTTAGCAAATAGGCACCAGGATCCCTCCAGTCCTACAGCAGCCAGCAGAAAAGTCTGGCCAGCAGGCAGGCAGCAGCGCCTGCTCACGGGAAGCACAAACCAGCAGTTTCTCTTCTGCTGGATGCTGTCAGGAGCAGCCTACAAACTGCAGAATCGAAGCTGTCATTCTTCATCGCCTTTTACGGCATTCTCCACAGATGCCGGATGGGGTACATGTTTCCATTCTTTTGAAATGAATGTGTATTCTCCACGAGTGATTTGGTCTTTCAGAGATAGCTGAGTATTTGCTCATTACAAAAAGGGCGTGACTGTGTCAAGGCGTTACGCCCTTGCAGTCGCGATAATGGGGGTTCCCATAGCGTTAAAAACGGACAATGGACCAGGCTACAGAAGCCATTGTTTTGAGGCCTGGTGCTGCACTTGGGGTATCTGGCGCGTGTTTGGGATCCCGCATATTTCCCAAGGACGAGAAATAGTGGAGCACGCACATCAGCTCCTGAAAGGGCAGCTCCGTGCCCTTAAAGAGGGGTCATCAACGCAGTTGTCCTCGTCACTGTTGGAGCAGTGATAGAAGAGGCCCTTCGTGCAGCGTGACCACGTTCTGGGCCAAGCAAAGACATTGTTTGTCACAGATCCGACACGATGGGAGGGTCCTTGGATATATGCACTCCTTGCACTTGCACTTCCCACAGTCTTCACCTGGGCCAGCGTGTGGCCCCTGCGAGCAGGGGTTAAGTCCGTGCAGAAGATAACGGTTGACATGATCCGTTTGGCGATTGGTTGAAGAACCTGTTCGGCAGACGTGGGCCGTGGGTCGCCCAAATACTTAAAGTAGTCGGTATAGTGCTCTTAGTGTTTATCTGCATTGCATTCTGCTTACCATGCTTGA
Source organism: Numida meleagris (assembly GCF_002078875.1). Lineage (NCBI taxonomy): Eukaryota > Metazoa > Chordata > Aves > Galliformes > Numididae > Numida > Numida meleagris. Next base: position 32,515,221 of record NC_034412.1, on the reverse strand, counting down.
TAGGATGTTTGCAGCAGTGCTTACAAAGAATGATGGAGCAAGCCTTTGATCGGCACATGGAATACCATAGGCTACGCGAACGCTTGTGATAAGTCTTAGGTAGTTAATGATGAAGTACGCACCTGTGTAATGTGCAAACATTAGAGCTTAAGCAGTAGATAAGTTAGTTGGGAGATAGGTTATAGGGGGTTTTGCGATTGCGCTGTAACGGGGCAAGGCTTTTCCAGGCATGGGAGAGAAAATGTAGTAGGAGGTGACTAAGCATGCGGGATGTGACGCGACAGGACCTCCCCTGCCTGGTATATATATGTAAGACGCGCTTAGGCCTTGTAGGAATAGTTGGGGAAACTGGGAACCAAGAGAGGAACGTATTAAAGGGGCTGTTAAAGAGGGGGGAGTTGTGGGATGAAATGGGCAGTGCCTGCGTGCACCCGGGGAGGGGTCTAGGGTCACAAGTATCCGGGCGGTCGCGTGTACGGGTATAAATAGCCTTGTTGCGCAGCATTAAATTGGCATTTCGGTGTTACACACTGTGTGTGCGTCCCCGTATGCCCTGCACGCAGAGGTGCGGACGGAAGGGAAGCCTTATTACGTTGTCGTAGACAACACCCTTGAAACCTCACTACGGTCAATCAAACCTCTAAAATAGTCATTCTCTTAAATCCTGGGGCGACTCTTCATTATCAGGTTTTGGAATCCTTGATTTTATTTTGATTTTTACAGGGGTTCACTGAGGAACAAACTGTGGTTTACTTGGCATATAAAACCATGCTTATGTAAAATGGTGTAGTAATGATCTTTCTCAGCCTGACATTTAACTCATTCAAATCTATAAATTATTCTCAGATGCTTATAGTTTAATACATGATAATACCTCAAAATAGAAATCACATTTAATTTCACTGCTATTCAACCAATCATAGACAATATCTTTTTTATGAAATAATTCTCATGTTTATCCACCTTCACCAGTATTGCTTTCTGCAATTATTCAGGTCTGATGCTGTGGCAGTACAGATTTAAACAAGGTTTTGTTTCCAGATAAAGAGCAGAAACAGACGCTTTTCTGAACTCTTCCATCCTCATTATGGTATACCCAAAGTTATATTTTCCCAGGGATGAGTCTTTCCTTTTCATAACTGCTACGATACTCAGAGCATCAAGTTTCAAAAAGAGGGAGGAGATCCTTCTCACTCCCCATTCCATGCGATACATTTTCATTTCCCTTTGCTGCTAAGGGCAAATGTCTTTCCTTTTCAATGCACAGACAATAAAGTGATTCTATAGACAACAGGATTTATAGAAAGACAGAAATTGATCAAAAGTAAACAGTGGAATACATAAGAATAAAGTGGAGTATTAAAAAATATACTTTCTGAAACATTATCGTCACTCATTAGAGCTCACTGTGTTATGCAGACAGTACAATCTATATTATAAGTTATTAAGACAAACTGATACTTAGGTCCAAATCTGACTGAATACAACTTTGCTGAAGAATATAGATTTTGGAGGTTATAATGTAATGATAATAAATGCAATACAACTACTATTCTTCCTAGAATACAGCTGGCACTTTCATACTGAGTGCATTTGTACTGGTTTTCAGCTGTTGTGACATGGTCAAGCACCCAAGAACAAGATTTTTCCATGAGAGGAAGGGTACTTGCTTCTTGTGCGCATGCAGCCAGTATTACATTCTGCCAACCACCCTATTCTCTGAGAAATAAGGTTTATATACACAGGTATACAATATACCGGAAAGCACTTAAAGAACCGCAAGCTTATTTTAGCAAAGTCTGGAATATATTATTGCAAAACTTACGTATTTATCTTTGAGATAAGTGAGCAATTGACAGATAATTCACCAGCTGTTCTTTTCCTTCTGACAATGGACTGCAATTTCCAGGAAGGTACTTTATTTGAACTCTGTCATATTTTTAACGATCAGGACAACAATTGCAGGAGTATTTAGGGGGTTAGATTTCCAAATGAGAACTGTCTTGGCCAGTTATAAGATTGCACGTACCGTTTCTGGTGTATCTTTTTTTTCCCTGATAAGATAATCACAGTTTTAAAATCAGGAAGATTAACAGAAATAATATGTTTTGGGATCATAGAATCCTTAGAGTTGGAAAGGACATTTAAAGGTCAGCTAGTACAACTCCCCTGCAATGAACAGGGACATCCATAGCTAGATCAGGTTACCCAGGGCCTGATCCAGCCTTGCCTTGAAAGTCTCCAGGGACAGGGCATCCACATCTATGGGCAACCTGTTCCAGTGCTTCTCCCACCCTCACTGTAAAAGACCTTTTCCATATATCCAACCTAAATCTATCCTCTTTAAGCTTGAAGCCATTTCCCCTTGTTCTACCACCATGGACCCTGCTAAAGAGTCTGTCCCCTTCTTTCCTGTAGCTCCCCTTCAGATACTGAAAGGCCACTATCAGTCACCTTGGAGCCAGGTTGAACAGCCTCAGCTGTTTCAAGACAACTTCATAGGTGTTCCATCCCTTGGATCATTTTTGCAGCCATCCTCTGGAAACGATCCAACAGGCCTATGTCGCTCATGTACTGAGGATTCCACATCTGGATGCAGTACTCCAGGCAAGTTGCCTGATCGTAGAATCATAAAATCACCAAGGTTGGAAAAGACCTCTAAGATCATCCAGTCCAACTGTCCACCTATCTTCACCATTTCCCACTAAACCATGTACCTCAGTACAATACCTAAATGCACCTCGACCTGCTGGGCATGCTTCTTTTGATGTAGCCCAGGATACAGTTGGCTTTCTGGGCTGTAAGGGCACATTGCCAGCTCAAGTCCAGCTTCCCATCCACCAGTATCCCCAGGTCTTTTTCAGCAAAGCTGTGCTCAATCCTTTCATCCCAATGTCATAGGGATTTCATAGACTGAAGCAGTTTCAGCATTCATTTTCCTGCAAGTCTCAGCCAGAGGTGGTGTTTTCACACACAAAGCCATTATCTTCTGGAAAAAAAAAAAAAAAAAAAAAAAAAAAAAAAAGCTTAATGTCCACTGCAGTTAGCAACGATATCAAAAAACTTCGCATGTGGAAAATTCACAGTCTAGTTCTGTCTTCTGATCTCACTCTGACCCTGTAACTGGACAGGATTGAGGCACTTATCTTTTCCTAAACTTTAAGTTCTGGCTCCAGTTGAAAGGGAAATTGTGGATGTTTCATGTGGGAACTGTGGCATTCTTCAACATAGCTAGAGTTTTGGTAATTTCACTACAGACTGACATAATATGCTATCTGGTCTGGTCTACTTCAAAAATCAGAGTCCTGTGATATAGGCGCATGCAAATTCAAGTCAAATTATTTGAAATTACTACTAATTACAGCTGCAATTTTAACATCTATGAATCTGTCACAAGCCAGCTAGCTTTACACCATCCATTTCTTCTATTCTAAAGAATTATTAAATATCTTTCCAGTACATTAAGTACATAGCAGAGAACAGTGACAAGAAATCCTGATATTTTAAGATAAAATAATTTCAAGAGGCACAAAGAAAAACATATTTACTTTAATCACATTTGCATGATATATTTCTCAGCATGGTCTTTGCATTTGAAGTATGGTAGGAATTGGGCACTTCTCAGTATAGAACTGAGCAATTCCAGATCCGTGTGCACCCGTGGTGCAAAGTCATTTACACTAATCAAATTGCTGGGGAAAAAAAAAAGGAAGAAAATGAAGTGATTTAGTCTATGTGGTCCTTCCAAGCATTAAATGACTCACAATTGTTTTAGATCAAATATTCAAATTTCCTTCAGCAATTCACTTATGGAGAGTTTTATTAGTAGAATTGCAAGCTGAATAATGTGGAGCTCAGTCCCAAGATCACACAAGTAGATATTCAAAAGTTTAATTCATTTTGAATTGCACTAAAAACTGTTCAAGTGCTAGCTTCTATTTTTCATTGTACTGAAATTATAACAAATTTATCCTCTTATTTGTGATTGTAAGTACAGTTTTGTCCTTCATGAGACATTTGAAAGCAATCATGCAGCAGCTTACCACAATATTACTGCTGATCATGTCCAGAAATGCTTCCACAGATTCTCTGAAGATGATGGGAGTTATGACCTCCCAGAGAATGCTTATGCAAGGCTGAGGAGGACAAGACAAAGAGACATGATCTGATTCTCACTGCACTAACACTGGAAAAAAGCTTTCTGGCCATAAGACCACAGCATTACACTCAATTTTGCTGAGATAATTAACTAATGTATCTACACAGCCGCTAGGATTACCTTTGCATAACACTATATCAGGTGAATATGCCTACTTGGGAAACAATTAATATGAAATTCAAATGTATGGCATAAATGTTCCACAGACATCAGTATTTCCAGACTCCAGTAAGGTGACTGGCCCCACTTCCCATCCTGAGACAACATTTCGTCTTGACCTCTGTGAGTCTTCTGAAAAAGTTAAAATTATTCCTATGTTGAATTAGAATATAAAGTGTCTTGGGCTCCATAATATTTACATATAAAAGTGTCTGGGACCCAGGGAGTGTCACACAGGCTACAAATGGGTATCCCTCTAGATGTCAAGCATTAGAAATTGCCAAGAAAATACAGTGGCTATACTGGATGCTGAGCTCTTTAACTTAGGTTGTTTCCTCTTTCACATCTTAGAAAACTGAGTTCTTTACATAGCTGAAGCTGTTTACCAGTATCTAAACTTGCAGGCCTAACAGTGTTTTGATTTCAGAGGTATATAGTGTTGTTTCAATTTAGACAAAGAGATGGCTCAGCATCTCTGAATATATATATATATATATATATATATATAAATATAATATGACTCTATGTAGACTTGAGCAGTTTTTTGAGCACCAAATTTCATTTTATATCAGCATTCCATCCTGTACCTCTCCCATACATTGATTTCCTTCAGAAAATGTTTTGGAAGGATTACAACATTGCTGTTCAAACTATAACTAGGGTAAAAGGCTGTGATATGTTACTTTATCCTCTTCTACATTTTGCACTTTCTCAAAGCTGAAACTTTTCTAACTTGAGATGTACTTATCATTTAGTATCTGCAGAGGGGTATATTCACTGAAGTAACAAATTTGCCTCTTTTAAGTTTTAGCCAATCGTATCCAAAGCAGTAGACACAGAGTAATGTAACACAGGAGAGTCGGTTACCTAAGATCACTAGGAGACAGAAAAGGTCATAGACTAAATATAAAGGTTGTGCCAGGCTTTTAAAATAGACAGTGTTTATTCTAGCTTCATTTGGCAAGCCAACAGTTCAAAGTACTTCAAGTTGACTTTTTGCACCATCATATTTTTTTAATTACAACGGTGAACTGGATGAGTTAAGTAGCTCCTAATTTCCTTTTTCAATAAGCCCTTCAGACTGGGAGGAAAAACCTTCTTAAGCCTGCAGCAGAACAGTGCTTGCAGCACTGAATTAGCTAACTATCCCCAGCTCCCATTGATGGGACTTGTGGGCAGGGAAAGACTGTACGATGGCTTCAAGTTTATTTTGGAGAAAAAGATAACAACAAAATGAAGGACATGGATAATAAAGCACTTAAGCTTATCAATAAAATTCAGGAATTCCTTTTATTTTGTCCTCTTTCTTTTTGTCCTCTAAGTGTATTTGTATTATAAATTATGTGTGTATATGCAAATACAAATGTAGACAGCTGTGACTACCTATATAGTTAAAATTTTACATTAAAATGATTCTTTAGGAACTTTTAAATTATGCTTTAAAGTATTTTGATGTTTTCCCCTCTAAATAAATTGTATTTATTTATTTTTTCCCCATCATGCTATACTCAAGAGGGAATGACTTTTAAAAATGTGGTTAGATATGATACTCTTCAAATTATGTTGCAATGCATACTTAGATTTTAATTTGTTGGTTTTGTTTTGTTTTTTTTTTTTTTATCTTGTGCTTCATTAGATGTAGACATCTATAATAATTACAGATAGCAATGACTAAATAATCTATTCAGAAGATAGACATGATTCAAGGAGACACTTGTACAATGTTCATTAATAGTTTTATGTCTTACAACTTAAGGATAAAAACCTGCACTTTATATTTCTAAGGCCTCAAATTAATAGCATTACAGCCACAGGAATTTTTCAGTCTTCACAAATCTCAACATTTTTTTTCAGAAGGTGGCCGCTTCTGCTACACTGAATTCAAGAAAAAGAACAGGGAACAGTTTCTTTATTTATGATACAGACCATTATAAGGACAGCTATCAACTCCTAGGAGCATTTGTCATTTTCCAAAAACATTTGTGTTACTAAAATTACCTTTTCAGTATCTACCACAAAAAATATTTGTGCTATATATATATATTGTTTACTACTTCAATATTTAAATACTTACATAAATAAATGAACTCTAAGTCACCTTTCTGCCAGCTGTACTGTTTGTTTCTTCTGTAAAATAGTACTATTAGTTGTTTCAAACTATTTTGATATAACACATAGTTTCAATGAGTCAAATAATTTTCAGTATTTAGAGAAGAGATGAATATAACAACTCAGATAAGCCTTCACCACTTATTTACAGACATGCATTATAACATTTTCCTTATGGTTTCCTTCCATTCTGCCTCTGCCTTATGCATTCTAATATCTTGTTGGTTTTTTTTGTTTGTTTGTTTGGGTTTTTTTTGCCTGAAGCTGTGTTCAGCAAACAATTTTTTTTGAGGTTTCTACAATGGCAATAAGTTAACTGCTCCGAAACTGTTTCGAAGTCTAGAAGTTGTTCTGTAATCTTTCTATCTTTTGTGCTCTACTTTGCACTGAAGTTATGTTTTTCATTTTGTAACCAACTCTAATTGTTTAATCAGCTCTTCTGGACTAAATTTCCAGATTCCCTAGGCTTCACTCAGCTAGATACCTTCACTGGTCCATTTTTTATGCAGTGCCATCCATGGTAAATCCTCATTCATCTCATACACCTCTTTCCCCCTGACTTTCACATCTGAGGTTAATTAGTAATTAGCTAGAAAACCCTTTTCAAGTTTTCTTATAGCCAGCATCTTCTGTTCAGCATCCTGTGTTCAGTTTTGGGCCCCTCACAACAAGAAGGATATTGAGTTGCTCAAGATGAGCAATGAGGCTGGTGAAGGGGCAAGAAAATAAGGATAAGGAGTAGCTGATGGAATTGTGATTGGTTAGTCTGGAAAAAGAGGGCTGAGGTTACCTCATTGCTTGCTAAAACCACCTGAAAGGAGGCTATAGCTAGGCGCACATCAGTCTCTCTTCTCAGGTGGCAAATAACAGTACAGATGGAAATGGCCTCAAGCTGTGCTAGGATAGGATTAGACTTGACATTTGGGAGAATTTCTTCATGGAACTATTGGAGTTGGTCCAGACAAGGGCCACAAAGGCAATCAGAGAGCTGGAGCACCTCTCCTGTGAAGAAAGGCTGAGGGAGTTGGTCTTATTTAGTTTGGAGAAGAGAAGGCTCAGAGAGGTCTCATGTGGCTTTCCAGTATTTGAGGGAAGCTTATAAACAGGAGGGAAACTGACTTTTTACACAAGCAAATAGTGATAGGATGACTAGAGGGAAAGGTTTCTAGATGAGACATTAGGCAGAAATTGTTTATTCACAGCGTGGTGAGGCACTGGAACAGGTTTCTCAGAGAGGTTGTGGATGCTCCATCCCTGAAGGCATTCAAGGCCAGGCTGGATAGGGCCATAGGCAGCCTGATCTAGTGGCTGGGCAAACTGCCCACCACAGGAGGGTTGGAACTAGATGACCTTTAAGATTCCTTCCAACCTAAGCCATTCTACAAGTCTATGATATACTGCATGTCTCCGTATTCTGTTAATTAAACAGCTTTTACCAAAATTTTAATAATCTGTGCCTGCTTAACTTTCTCAGTTGTTCCGAGTACAATTCATTTAGTTACTCTATATCCACTGCAAATTCAAAGAAATACTGAACAGTTACTGAAACATAATTTCCATTTCTAGAACACTGACTTGAGTAGATATTTTTCCACCATGATTTTGCAGATATGCTATAATTGTGTTTTAGTGATGATTAGGCATAGGTTAAAACCCCTTTTAAATACAGACACAAACAAATCTTTTTGGTCCTCTGGATTGGCAAGAGACTGATTATTTTGTTGGCTGTTCCAACATTTTGTAGCTGAGTTCACTCAGAAGAATTTTTGTCAAGTATCTGTATCCATCGATCTATCATTTCTGTTTCTGCACATGTTTTCCTGACAGAGTCCCTGAAAATACTTCACATGTATTAACAAAATAGGTTTTTATCCATCAAGTCTAGCATTTCCATTTTAATATATGTATTTAAAGAGAGGCTTTCCTTCTTTTTATATATTTCATTAGTTACTCTGGACATTTGTTTTGGCCATTCCTGTGTTCCTCAAATATATTTACTGCTATTTAGTTTACATTCCTGGTAATTGGCTAGTGTGGGTCAGATTTTGAAGGATTTCTTCTTCATTCAATCACTTAAAATTGCTGTTTAGCTATGTAAATTTCTTCCTTGTCTTCCTATTTCTCATTTTTGTTCAGCGGCACAGTACCTCCTGAGACACCATTACTGTTTCCTTAAGTGGAATAAATGCTATATATAAGGAGTTTACTTTTCCTCAGGGCATTTTTGATGAGCTCCCTCATTTTATTAAATTTGTCTTTCTGAAGTTTATTGTCATTCTCACACTTTAATATACATAACTTTCTCACAATACAGATTCTAATTATATTGTGATTACCATTGTTTTGCAGCTCTGCTAGCACTACAATTTAAATGAACATCTATGTTCTACTTTTATGACTGAAAGAGGTATTCACATCACTTAACCCAGCTAAATTCAGATACAATGTCCCTAGGTTCCCCACCTAGTCAATAAAAACAAAAATTCACCTTCAGGAGGTAATTCAGGAAAACTATCACTTGTCAATATGCAAACCATACATCTAATCTGAGGAAAACTATTTCAGTCTGCATTCACCTCACCTAGTTCAATACTTTCATCTTTGCAGGGTGTAAACAGCCTTTGAGAGCCACGACATGCTTCTTCTGAGTGTGTGAACATCTCACAGAGCCAAAAGGGAAGTAGCCAGGTATTCCTCAGGCAGTTAGAAGGGTAGAAAGATGTCATCTGTTCTAATTAGATAGCTATTAAATAATAATGTTCTAATTTTTAATTGGACTGTCTCTTTAAAAAAAAAAAATTTGTCTGAATAATGTCTTTATATCTCCATAACAAGATAAAACCTCATGCTGTCTGGGAGTCGAGTTACCCAGGTGCTTTCAAAAGGGAACAGCATTCCATTAAATAGGGCATTTTCTCTCTACAGTTATCAGAGATAACGTCCAATGATTTGAAACTAACATATGTCAAGTAAGTTTTTTAAATAACCCTCTATACACACACACACAACACACGTTCATTTGTTTTGGGAAGATTCCCTGAGGCTGAAGACTTAAGGAAAGTTAGCAGTTGTGTCAACTGTCATTTGTCTGAGATTGATGTCCGTCAATTAAACAGCACTTCTACTTATATTCATGGATCCAAGGAACCATAGTCAGCCATCACTATCAGAAGATAGATGTATAAGTTTCAGCTCACAAAAAAATTAGGAAACTAATGGGACACTCCTGGCACTTCTTACAATAACAACAAAAAAAAAAGAGTTAAATAAGATATTTAGAGACAACAAAAATTTGTTTCCTCTGCAAATGTCTTGCAAAATGTTATAAATAAATCATTAGTTTCATCAGTTCTCAACTATTGGGACCACTGCCACAAAAGAATGAAAGGATCTAACTCTTGCTACTCTGGGACAGCAATAGTACGTATTTATCAGAGACACAAGCTCCTGTCTGCAGATACAAGCTTCTGGGAACAGGTATTTCATCAGCTACTCACTGATGACAATTATGAGATATTTGCAATTCGAAAACAATTCAGATAGAGCTCTCTCTCTATGAAACTTTAATGAGCAGTATGTTTTGTTGGAAGTGTCATAAAACTTTCATCAAAGTTCAAAATATTCCCAAGAAAACAGCTCTGTCTTTGACAAGAAGATCAGAAATTTGCAGTTTAGATCAAACAGTGCGAAGAGGAAAAGAAATGTCGTCTGTTATAATTATTAGGATACGATAATTATACTTTTACAAGCTCAGAAAATTTTTAAAAAGCAGCTCAGTAAACATTGTAAAATCCAGCATTAAGGCTAGCTTTCATAGTCTTCCTTTAAAGGAAGATAAACAAACTCATAGTAGCTAAAAGCCTAACAGTAATAGTAAGAAAAAAAATGTTGTTTTTTGGTAATGTAATTGAGAGCAGGACCACAGTCACTAGCAAAAATCATTTGTTCTTTTACTTCATTTTGGAACAGTACTTTTTTCAAGTATTTAAAATTCCTTAACTATGTGCAAGGGCAAAACATTGACATTGTAGTATAGGGACAGGTAGTCCTGAGTTCACTGGACTTCACAGCAGTTCTATAATTGTTAACTTGCAAGTAGTTGGAACAAAAATGAGACGTGCAGCTCCTCTATTCATTGGCCTCATTAGTAGTTGAATAAATGGCCCTTATGACCTTTGGGGCATTAAGAACTCAAACAAATCAAGGCCCAAATAAGATATAAGTATTTTTAGTATGAGCAAAGTTAGGATTTAATTAAAGAAAGGTGTTGTAGTAGGCGTGTCACGGATCTCGGTCTGTAACGCGGAAAGGCCCTCCCCCATATGCTTGCTATTGGTTCACCTACATACTTGAACCTGTGTCGTGGACACAGGGGGTTGTGCTTCTTAGTTTTCAAGGCCGTGTATGGCCTTTTGGAAGTGACAGGTCAGAAGCGGGAGATTCAATATGATTGGCCAGGAGCACCGCGTGAGCTTCTGGAACAGTCTAGTAAAAAGATAAGATATACTATATATTTCTTTAGCTTTTACCAATAAACGCCATTTTGCTGCTCATCATATTGATGCTGTGTGTGGTATTTGGCCAGGACCGGGTTTAGGTTCCTTTTGTGCAAGAACAATACTAAAAGGGTCGCTGGAGTTCGGTAACAGAAAGGAAAAAAAACCTACAAGAATAAATGCTTAGTATGAAAACAGCCATAACATGGGAAGACAGAATATAAAAGCAAATCCCATGTGTTCAATATAAATGTGATTGTGTGTGTTCCTTTCAGTTATTGCACTCAGGTTAATGATGAACAAATTCCAACTTTTGTCTTTATGACAAGATGATTATTACAGATGATTATTACAGTGCTCTTGTAGCTCTCCCTTCCTACAACCTGTGCTCACCCTTCCATCTTATCTTTTCTGTTATTTAAATAAGAAAAATCACACAGCCCCCTGCTCTCCAAAACCACCATATTCAGAAGACTAGTTTCAGAAGATACGATCACATAGGTATAACTGCATACAGCAGTGCATACTGAAAGAACAACTTCTACACACAAAAAATAGTATTAAATAAAAAAGTTTACACTGAAAGCAACCAATATTTTTCCCTCTGTCTATAGGGGGATGGTAACAAGACTACATACTACGTTAAGTAGTTTTGGCTTGATCTTATTGTTTGGATTGTTCAAGACATTCTCTGAACACCAAGATGCTTATCTGCTTTGTTAGTTCCACCAGATGTAATAAACATTGCTTCAACGTTGCCATCCCAGAAACTTGGCTTGCCAGACCTTTTTCAGTGATTCCAGAGCTAGCAAAGTGTCTAGTTTGCACCTTGCACTGGCTATGTCCGCAAGAAGAGTTGCATTTTCAGTTTGATGCCACAGTCTTCTTCATGAAATAAGCCCTTTTATTCAATGGGAACACTGGATAGTTACTGTGGACTCTACTCCTACACTGAAACGTTTTGTGTGAAAAGTGGGTGATGCAGTTAAAATATTTTTTGTTGCTACTTCCATTTTTTAAGTTATTTTATTATTTTTATGGGCCTGTTTTAAGCATAGTCTACATTCTCTCCTACAATACAATAGAAGCTTATGATCTCATTTCTTGACCATCCGTTACTTCCAGCCTTCCAATACTTAAAAAGTGCTTATAATCAGAGAGTAGATTGACTTTTTACACAGGCAGGTAGTGATAGGACAAGGTGAAATTGTTTTAAACTACAAGAGAGGAGACCTAGATTAGATGTTAGGTAGAAATTTTTCACTCAGAGGGTGATGAAGCACTGGCACAGGCTGCCCGGAGCAGCTATGGATGCCCTGTCTCTGGAGGTGTTCAAGGCCAGGTTGGATGGGGCCCTGGACAGTCCGATCTGGTAGGTGGCAGCCCTGCCCACAGCAGAGGGAATGGAACTGGATGGGCTTTAAGGCTCTTTCCAACCCAAGCCACTCTATGATTTTATGATAAGCTGTGCCGATTCTAGCCTCTGGACTAGCTTATTTTCCCCACCAGACTTGTCCTGGAACATCACTAGACTTTGGTTTCTGATACTATCCCCTGCCCTCCAGTTTGTTTTTCCAGCTGTATTCCATGCTACAAATTCTTAAGAGCCATGCATTACATATTCAAAGTGTCCAGGTAGTGAAATAACTTCACAAAACACTGTTTGAACTGCAGCACCATGTAGCTTCCCATTAACACTCAAAGGGACAGAGGAACTGGTGCACACACCAATTCTGGTGCAGTCCAGAGCTCCTTGACTTCACCTCATGCTCGCACTGTCAGGACTGAAGCTGCAAAATGGATGCTGTAAGGAGGAGACAGGGTTATTCATCTTCAAATCATTTCACTTCATTATTGTTCCAGCACAGCTGCTTGGGCCATTTTCTGCCGCCTGAATGAAAAACAATCTGGTAAACAGATATGGATATTTCACAACACACCTTTTTGCTAGGATGCCTTTTCAGTCTTTCTTTGCACTTCTCTTCCTCTGTTGAGGTTGCATTTTTAAAAGCTTTTTCCTTTCACTTATGCTTGTGTACCACAGACCTGTATTATTCAGTATATATTTATGTAGGTATTGTCTTCAAAATGCCTGGGTTAACAGCTCCACAAAAGCAATGTAAATCTTTTCCTCATCATATATCTTCAGCAGACAAATTAAAATAATTGAAGTTTTCTGAATGCTGTTGAAGACTCGAGAGACAAGCAGAGGTGGGATAGCAACAGTGCAAGACTTTCAATAAGAATAGCAGGGGTCATCGAGTTAAAGACTGTTATAGAAAACTACTTGTTAAATTAAGAGAGAGATGAAAATGGATTCATTTAATTATGCACTTGGGTATACAAAAAAAGCTCCTGAACACATATTACAAAGAAGCAAAGTTATGCTAGTTAAAAGTTTCTCTCCCCTTCCAGAGATCTCTATGCTTCCACACAACAAAGACATTTCCACAGATACTGGAAATACAGCTTTCTGAATAATAAAAATAATGTATTCTTGAGTAAATTATTCAAGGATTGACAGAAAAATGTTGAATAAATTATTCACAGAACATTATTTAACAATCTAGAGAGCTGGTCAAATAATGAAAATATATATTTCAGATAATTTATTCAGAGAGTAATGTCAAAATCCTTTGGCTAGTCCATTAGGAATGAATAATATGACAAGTTATTGATTATAGTTCATTTCTGTATTAAGAAAAAAATCAGCAGCAATGCAGTTAAGCAAAAAGACACATAATTGACAATGAAGTGTCATCATCCTGGTGATGAAAATCTTTTATCATGCATACAAATGCATTCTAGGATTACTCTGAACAGTGCTTATACATAGCTTCATGCTTTTTTAACTAAGATACATAAGTCAGGGGCAATAAGCAGAAGCTAAATAGTTGCTGACACATTTGTCTCCAAGCTAAGTAATTTTATTTAGGAATTTCTATTTTCTAGCAGAAAGAGATAATCAAAATAGAGTTCAGATTCAATCTCAGCTGGTAGTTTCCTTTTAGAAGATTTTGATTAATTCTCCTCCATAACATGCTTAAATTGATTAACTTAAAAAGCAAAAAAAAAATCTTTCCATGCACATTTTGGACTAGATTTCCAGGTATCTGTGTTCAAGCAGTGGAAGAGAGAACAACAAATGATCCTCTCTATACTGCTTCACAAAGATGACTTAATAGCAGTTTTCCCCAGGAGCAAATTAGTTGAAAAAGGGACAAGGCCATAGTTCACATGGGGAGTGAGCATAATGGAGCTGCCACCTCAAGGCACACTGAAAAGGCACTTAGAAAACAGGTTTTTATGAGTGCTTTTCTTGTGACAATGTGAATCAGCACTATTTCCTGTACAATACTGTTACATGAAGCCACAATTCAGCCACTTTAACTTTGAAGAATAGAGAATTTCAGATTCAATGTTTTCTTCGTCAAAAGCTCTACTTCACCAGTCATAATTTTCTTCTAAGTGTACATAATGCCAGACTAGCATCTGCAGGAAAAAGCACTCTGCCTCCTATAGACTAAATATGTGCAATTTTTTTCCCCTCTATTCTTTTGGCCACAAAAGCTAGGACAGTAAAGACTTTTCCCTAGTAAAACATCCTGTGCATTGTCTTCCTGACACATTCTGGAGGCAAATGGGATCTACTTTCTTCATATAATTCTCCACCTGAGAAACACCTCAGTGTTGATTTAAAATAATATAGAAAGAAAAGAGCTTACATACATGTATGTGTGTATACAGATTGTAACTTGTCGAAAAGCTGTTGGAATAGAATAAGAAACTCTACGCATGAGAAAGAAAAATCCAGTGCAAAAATTAATGATCTGAATCCTTACCACTACCCAAAGGCACCTGGCAAAAGTATGTTCTTTACTCATTATTCTTTGTTTTCATAACATTCTTAAGCAATCGTAATTAGCGGTGAAATGGAAATAAGAGGTTTGCGAATAATTTCCTCAGAAAATAAGATTACATTATAGGCAGATGCTATATGTATTGCTGCTGGCAACATGTTTTAATGCTTCTAGGTAGTTTCTTTTAACCTCCACCTGCCCTCAGAAACAGCTCCATAGTCTTGCTATTACTATATTCTCTTTGACATCCATGCTTCCCACTCCTCATCACTTCAACCACCTCCACAGCTGGCTCTTCCAGTCATAGTGACCATTTTTGGTTTTGTTTTCTGAGATACAAGGTACATTTCTCAGCATACCCTTCTGCATGATTAACAACAATATGCTAAAATCCTGCAGTCTTAAATTAGTCTTTTCAGCATGCATTTAGCTAGCCTCACATAAAAAGTATCCCTTCCTGCTCTCTTGATTTTATTAAATGTCTTCTCTTTTCTGTCAGTTCATTAATGTACTTCTTTGTATTGTCCCCATCCATTTTGTATGCACAGATTGTGAAGGTATCTATAACACTTTGGCAATTATAGAAATGCAAGTAATTAAAACATAATTTTGTTTGTTGTTTCATTTGACATACCTCATTCTTACCATCTCTCAATCAGAATTGAATTCATAATATAAGGCAAGAAAACTTGCAAGATATGTAGTTTGCAAAATCTGCCATAAAGATAGGAAAAAGTCAAGCTGATTCTTTTAGTTTTTAAAACATGATCATAATCACCATTCACATGGTGAATGTAAATGATTGGGAAAGAATCAAACCACTCATCCAATCCACTGTTTTTAGAAGGAAAGCTATATTTCTTTCCATGTTTTCAATTACCTTGAACTGAAAAGGAAAATGAGTTTTTTCCTGCAGTAGTATTGTGCATTCACTTTGACCATCCAACATTCTTTACATACTACCAGCCGCATAGTGCACTATGTACAATTGTTGAAATATTCAAGCACCATGCCATCTCAAGTGTATTAACCATGTGTAAAAGACCTCTCTAAACTGTAAGTCCAAGCAGGATAGTAAATTATTAATACAGACAGCTGAAATTATATCATTATACATTTCAATAAATATGAAGAAATATTTTTAATGTAAATTATATCACTAAACCTTATACCAGTGATCCGAGAGGCTCTAGAAATGATTGCTTCACAGTTAAATTACCCTCAGTTTTCTTCCCTCATCTCTCAAATATTATAGAATTTTAAAGAAAAAGACTAAAAGAAACTGACTAAATAAAGAACAAGTTAAAATCTTCCCAATCCCTTCAGTAAACTAAACAAACATCTCACAGTACATTATATATGTGACTGGAGAAAGGTGTTGACTTTTGTGCTGAAAATTATTGATTGATTAATTTTAAAGCCTTAAGATCATTCCTGGAAGAATATAATTAATGATATTAGTGATATCCCCACTCCAATAATTTCAGCATGAGCTACTGCTGTCTCTAACTTTTTACCCATAATAAACTTTTTGCCACCACTTCTTTCTCAAGGTTAGCTAATAATTTATCATATAGCTACCAAATCAGAAACTTTGCTAAGGTCAGAATAAGTGAGATCTACAGCATTTATTTATTTAGTAGACCAGTCACTGTTAAGAAAGATTTCACATGTAAGGGAGATACAAACATTCATATACTGATGTAGAATTTTCTTACTCTTCCTTTACTGGAAGAAAGACCTGCAAAACTTTGCATTCCTTTGAGGTTTTGCATACAAACAAGAGTCTGCCCGGACCATGCTTTCCCCTTCTTGTAAATAGAGCCATTTTGTTTGTCAAACAAATGGAAACCACCCTAAGTTTCTACAGAAGAACAGCAACTTCTCTTCCTGTGAAATAAAATCACATGCAAGGCAACATTTACAAAATTTGTTTCAGAAATAAATACTACAAAGGAGAAGCCAAACTCAAGAAGTACTGACTTTTTTTGTTTGGTTTTTTTTTTCATAGTTGTTTTGATTGATTGTTGGGTTGTGGGGTTTTTTTTAGGATTTTTTTGGGGGGTGGGTCTTTTTTCAAGTGTAACAAATTACTCCTTTCATAAATGGTGGGAAACAGTGGATCAGCGTGAAAATGAAATAATTTGTGGTGTTCTGAGTATACATACATATGTACAGACTATGAAACAAGTTTGGAAGATTGCTGAAAAGCTTTCAAAAAAGTATTTGATATATTTGGTATTGCTGTCATTTGTGAAGAGTTCGAGCATTACTTCTTAAAATTTAGAAAGATTTCTCTCATGATTGTAATTTTGCTGGAAATTGAAATATAGCTGCATTGTTTACTGGTTAACAGTATAGTTTCAGGAGGCTCTAGTGTTGATGAAGCCTATTGTTTATATAATTTTTTAAAAATTCTTCTTTTGTACACTGTTGCTAAGCAAACTACCTGTGATACCATGAGTAGTACACACTGAGACTGGACAGGAGGTGGGTAACTGAAACTGTTTTAAGGTCCACCTTGGGTCGGAGGGCTGGACCAGAGACCACTGCTGGTTTCCAGTCTCAGAGGCAAATGGGGGGAAAAAAAGTGATACGAAAAGCATCTTGTAAATCCTTCTAAGTCACAATATGGCAATTTCATTCTTGATTTCTCCTTCCTTCTAAAACTGTGATGTTGCACCCTTTAAAAAATAAGACAATATGGGGAATTCATAATAAGGATGGAGTCTAACTAACAGCTTTAAATGGATATAAAAAAAGCTATGTAGGCATTGGCATGAAAAATAAAGATTCTTTGATGTGTGTCATCTTTTCATTTTAGCAATTAAAATGGCTTTTGAAGCTCTTTGGCATTTAATTTAAGCCTACAGTGTATAAAATTATGCCTTCCCTAGCAGATACATCCATATTTAGCACAAACAAGGTCATAAGGATCAACAGGCTTAAAAAAAAAATGGTAATTTAAGTTTTCAAATATCTAAACTTAATTCCTTTTATTTAGGAAATTGCCAAAATTATGACATACAATTGTCATTTTTTCTTTTTCCCCAGCCGCAAAATCAGAACTTGCTTGGCGCTTGTTAACATCTTTTTACATAAACTCAAACTGGGAGTCAGAGTAACTGTTTTTGCATGGAATAAACGCAAATAGGAATGCCATATTCTATCTAACAGAAGATCTGTCTAATACATTATTTGATGGACTTCCCACCAGAAACATGTTTTTCTATTGAAATACCCTGTATTCCATCCTTATTAGTAAGTATTCTGACACCTCTGTACTCAAATGTTAAAAAAAAATCTGTGCATATCTTAAATATGAGAGAACTCAGAATGCATGACATTAAATTTTTTATTTGAGCATGCCAGTTTAGAGGAATGTAACAAAACAGACCTTAAATGATATGCTTTTTCAAAATCATTATATTTTATAAAGCGGTATCAAAATGACCTGCATATATAATATATGTGCACATAGTAATCTTCAGCAACGTGTAGTGAAACTTTCACAATCTAGTCTCACTAGATACAGAAAGTCAAAATGCATTTTAACAGCAATAGTATTAGCATGCATCTATTAGCTATCACTGCAAACTAACATTTTCTATCATTTCCTTTTCATAGAATGTTACATGTTGCAAACTGCACACTAAACAAAATTTATCTTTGTGTCCTAATTACATATAGAATGAGATTTTCAATAGGAGAAAAATTATATCATGAAAATATACTGCTGTTAAATCTCATACATACATGCACACACACACACGCCAAAAAAAATCAAGTTCTTACTTTGCTTCCTAACTACTTTACTATACAGCACTGTACTTTAACAGTGGTAGCAGGAATGTGCTAAATCAGATTTAGCTAACAGGTGCTCTCCAGGCTGTGGACAATTACATCATAAAAATGTATTACAGTGCTCACTCTTGGGAGTAAAGACTTTTGCTGTAATAGTGAAATGTATTATATGAAGTGGAATTTCTAATGGTCTTACAGAGCTGGTGGCTTGAATGCATAGCGATATATCAGGGGTAGTGCCAAAGAAGAAAACCTCATAGGAAGAAGATAATTTTCTTAGAAGAAACACTTATGCTTCCCAATGCATACATTTACAACAATAAATCAATTGGACATGTTTCCAGTTTGCATTTTCACTAAGCATTTTTAACTGTTAACATGGTGGATTTTTTTTTCATTATGTAGTTTTGCAATCCATTCATATTTCTGAAAAATGAGAAAACGGAGGGACACACAAAGCTGGAAGATTTAAACGGCTCTTCAAGAAGTACTTCAGCATCAAAAATGATCAAGAGCAAATTGTTTACACAACCTTTGCTCTCACCACCTCCCATAACAAGCACTATCAGTAAATGAGTTATGTAAAACCACTTCAATCTAAGGCTGGAAATGAGGGGAACATTTTCTTTGCAAATTTGAGCTTCTTTCTAGTAAACTTACCATGTTGGGTAACTTAGAATTTGAATTTTATCTTTTTAATTCAAATGCTTGCAAATGAATAAAGCAATATTTTCAGATCAGCAGCTTTAGTTCCCTTGCTGAGATTTATTCTCTTCAGTAAGAATTTTCAAGACCTAAACATTTTTTATGTTCTCTGCTTTTAAAAATACATTTCTTTATTTTTAACTGAAGAGATTCATTTTAGTTGGCATGATCGCCTATTTCTTTGCTTCTCAATTATGCCACACTTTGTACGTAACTTTTTCTCCTTAAGATTGCATTGACCTTAAAAGTAGGTCATGTGTCAAAAGGTGATTCAAAAATATCCTCTCAATAGGTCTCAGTGAAGTGTACAACTGTTAGCATAGCTAAGGTCTAATCTCCTGTGTCCCTCTTAAATCCTCTGCTTATTGCAGTAGATTTTATATTAGCTTTATATTAGCTATTAGCTTTATATTAGCTTTTATCATACTTACACCAAATAATGTCCTTTGTGCTTTATTTGCTCATAGTTCATTATTCCATCTAATGTTTTTCTGCCACACTGGACTGTACAAACTGTATGGGCTTCCAATATTTTGATTTGTTGCTGCCTGGTACTGAGTTGAATACACCATTTGTGGAAATGCCAATATTGAACATGTTACCATCCATACTTCTACTTATGCTGGAAAAATACAAACGAGCAGATAACAACTGTTCATCAATATGAAAGATCAAGCAATGTCGTCTTTGATTTTCCAGCAGGTGCTTCACAAATATCCACTTATGTGCCACTGTAAGTGAGCTAATGCAAACTAAGTGGTTTCATTTTTCATGTGTTTACCAAGCTTTACATAACTTGGTGTGATACAAAGTAAAACAATACTTGTTTGGGTTTTTTTAAAATACAATCTAAAGGTTAAATATAATCTCACACCACAATGCAAGCAACAAAGCAGAAATCCTAACACTTCTAAGCATGATCTATGTTTCAAGAGAATAGTTGCCAGTAGGAATATTAAGACTCTTATCCTCAGTCACAGAACATCTATCCATCTGGCATTTGGTGCATACTATCAGCTTAAGCAATCTGACAAAACAGAGGAAGTCATTTAATGCAAGATGACAGCAAGAAATCAAGGCAGAACACTAACCCCATATGATGATCTCCTCAGCCCAGCACACCTATTGGTGCAGTCTCACTCCAGACAGATAAACTTTAACCTAATCAATTTTAAAGCTATTTCATCAAAAGCCGTCATTAAGGAATACTTGCAATTATGAACAGAGAATTCTTGCCTATTTTATAATACCTGTTCATTTGTATTTGTTTTTCTCTGATTTGTTTATCTATAGTAAGCCTCACCTGGCTTGAGGTTCTCCTGTCATCACTCCTCACCAAGCAGCTACAATGAGCTGGACCTTACTCTTTCAGATAATGTTTTGGCAAGTGCTTTTCTTGAAATGACACAATCACAGTTTAGTTTTTTAGGCAAGACTTGAATCCACAAAAGGTTATCTTGATTTATAAGCCATTTACCCCCNCCCCCCCCCCCCCATGTAGTAGTTTGCACTGCTCTAACCATCTCTTGATTAGTCAATGAGATGCATGTTCAAAAAAATTGCTCTGCTGTGCTTCAGGAGTCTTGTTTTGCAGAATTTATTTGCTTGGCTTTATTATCTGGATAGGGATGTCAGCATACCAGTTTGCAGAGAAAACCCAAACTTAAAAATCTTTGACTGCTGGGTAGGCGGTAACACAGATGTTGCTACTTCAGTACAGAGTTGGCAGTTTGGTTTTCTAATCTGTGTGTAACATTTATTTTCTAAAAATAGCTCTTGTAGCAGTAAAAAAAAATGCATTAACTTCACCAAATTACGTTGATTAGCAGCAATTGAAAACCTGTCCAGTCATTTGGAAAGGAGTGAAACAGTGGTCACAAGAACATTTCAAGCAAAATACAAGGAGAAAAACACCACAACATTCTGGAGAAAAAAAAAAAAAAAGAAAAAAAGAAAAAAAACCAGCTACAGTATTTTTGGTACTTCTCTATTTTCCTATTATTCTCTAGTTTTACCATTACTCTGCTCATTTCCTTTATTAATGAATTTCAATTACTCATCACTATTTAATGCTTACCATAATAAAACAGTAATTTTGAGAAGAGAATAAAGATAGAAAATGTCAGTTAAAGGAAAATTGAAAAGGTTGCCAGAAAAGAAGCTCTTAGAGAGTTTTAATTACATTTTCCATCTGCTGCTTTTTTCTGTAATGGCTTGCATCTTCTTGTGAGAGCCTAACATTCTTTCCGATAAGTATTGGCTGTCTTAATGTCATTAAGTTCTGAATATGCTTTTCATTTGTACTTACTATGTTTCATGCAATCACACGTTAAAAATCTTGCCAGTTGACATAAATGAAGAAAGGTCACTGCTATGGATGGGGATGCTCCTTTGCAGTCCCTATGAGTTTCAGGAAAGGGGAAGGAATCATTCAACTAGAATTCTAAAATGCATATAAATGACTCTTCTGGACATTTTCTCTTCCTTCAAATAAAAAGGCACATATTAGAAAAGACATTTCTTAACATGCTTTTCAAGAGCTCACTGGATTCCATATCCTATATTCAATTCAAATTGGGATATTTAATGCTCCAAAGGAAGCACAAAATCACTTTCTTGATGAACACAGAATCATAAAGGTTGGAAAAGATCACTAAGATCATCTAGTTCAACAGTGCATGGCTACATCAATTTCACCACACTTTATATAACATGCATTAATTTTAGTGCTTTGGCAATTCTCTAAGTTGGACATCTTCCACAATTTCTACATTTATCCACATTCATTCAATATCTACTTCCTCTAGTGGAAATAGTTTTCACCTGTTCTGTCTTGAAAAGCTCACTAGTGATTTATTTATTAATTTTTAAATCATAAATCCTAACTATATTTCAGTTCCTTTCCATGTTCAGTTTCTTTATGCCACTTTAAGACAAATTATGTTGAATAGGTTTGTATGGCTACAACAGGGCTAATACTACAGACATTGAAAATTACTGAAGAAAATTAAAACATTCATCAGTTTGTAAGAACTTCATCTGAAGCACATCATTTAAAAATTCAGCTAGCGAAGAATTTAAAAGACTGATTGTTCTCATGGGTGTCATACATCCCAGAAAACCCTAGGAAAAGTTCAAAAGAAGAATGAGAATTTCTTTACTGATAGCATATACTAAATGAAGAATGACAGCTCTTATTGCTTGTATGAGCATACCACATATTTGCCACATTCATGCATTCTACCCTACTAATGGGATGTTAGGTCCTTTTTTCTGGCTCAGAAGATCAAGGGGAATCTGTGCCCTTTATGCACTGTACTCTTTTGCTCAAGTTGAAACTCAGTGCCAAATGGCAGCTCAAGGTCACACAGTGGTCTGCATACCAAAAATAGAAAATTAAATTTTACCTTGAAAAAAGATGATTACATGAAAAGTAATTGAGTGAAGCCATCCATGTACAAACTAACATTAAAAGATCTTACCAAAAACAATCTATGTATAATGTACGCATAATTTGTTGCATTCTTAAAAAAAAAAAAAAATTAAGAAAAGCAAAGTGTAAGCATTTGTAATATGGAGAAAAGTCCAAAACTTTTCAGAAAACTTAAAGCACATGAAGGAGAGTTGTTATAGAGTGCTTGCTGACTTCATTACATTTATCCCTTGCCACTGTAAACAAGAACAATAATGGAGAATGAATAGAAAACACTGCTGGATTTAGCCTGATGTCTCCAGTGTACTGAAAAATACATATTAATTCCTGACAAACATATTAGAAGAAAATTCTCAAGAATAAAATATAATTTTGAAAAAGAAACAATATTTTTTAAAAGAAGAAAAATGTTAGATCAAACCAGGGTTGGTAGCCATTCTACAACTATTCCCAAGTGCCACTATAAAAGCATACATAATCTACGCAGAATATCTTGAAACCTTGGTTTCTACTAGGCTAACACCTTGCAGATTTTCCAGAGAAAACAAATATTGCTGTCTGCAATGGCTAAAATCTAATACTCAAGTCAGGTTTCACAGCAGTCAAAAAGTAGCAGCCTCTTAAGTACAAACAAATACCACCATAAAAGTTAAATATAAGTTAAAATCAATACCAAGTATTACACTTGGAAGCAAATGAAGCACTGGAAGCAAATTAAGTTTATGGAGTTCTAATTTAATGTTCACTACGCAGTAAGCTCTGCAGAAAGTACATTAGTGCCCAACCTAGAGGTGACAAAGATAGAGTTGATTTCAGTGAAGTCTATATCCAAGACAAATTGTCAAGACCCTCTAGAGACTCAAAGATAAAAGGCTGGGCACTTGGCCACTACTTCTGCTATTCAGATAGCTACAAAGATTCCTCTAAGAGGAGATGGAAAAAGGTGAAAGTTACTTCTTTCCTTTTACACAACCATGGACATAATCTTTCAAACTTTGATCAGTAAAATCAATGCGTCAGAAAAATATTCACAGAGTATTCCTAAAACTGTCTTTCAAAAAAATGCAAGAAACATTTATTGCCTGCTCAAGATGGTCATCTCCTAAGGAGCTTGATCTCAAGGTCTGCAATTTTGGGCCAGCCTCTGCCTCAGGGTCAAGATTCCACCATCTTTCCAGATCTATTCCACAGAGGGAAAGCAAAATACAGCAAGACAAAATTACTTTTTGTTCATTTTCTTTGCCAAGATTGGAAACAGAGTATCTTGCCCAAAGGAATCACTTCATGGGTAAGTAAGAAGAAGCCCATACAAAGCTCACAATTTTAGTTTGAACTTGTGGTCCCTTATGTGGCTGCTTGGATGGTTTTTACTAGAAAGATAGCATACATTAAATCATATTTAGCTTTTAAAACAAAGAAAAATAAATGATTACCTAGAACAACTAAAAAACAGAATTTATGGTAACAAGAAGTTTGAGCAAAGCAGTGTCTACCAGTTTTCTAGTAAAAAAGTAATTACTGTGCCTTCAACATTTTACACGTATCGGAGTAAGCAATTCCATCCACCGGGTTAGCAATTTCAGCGTAAGGAGAATAAATATAGAGTTTGTTTTGATCTCTGCTGTTGAATTTCTGCTGTCTGCCTACATCATACTTTCTACAGAGGAACTAATGAAAAGGAACAGAAACCCTACCCTGAGTAGTTGGCTGTGATT